>NC_054481.1:132300502-132568784 GCF_017639515.1 Carcharodon carcharias
CACCAACACCAACACCACGCTCTTTCTCAGCACCAACACCAACACCAACACCAACACCACGCTGTGTCACATCACCAATACCAACACCAACACTACGCTGTGTCTCAGCACCAACACCAACACCAACACCACGCTGTGTCGCATCACCAACACCAACACCACGCTGTGTCTCAGCACCAACACCAACACCACGCTGTGTCTCAGCACCAACACCAACACCAATACCACGCTGTGTCTCAGCACCTACACCAACACCACGCTGTGTCTCAGCACCAACACCAAAACCAACACCACGATGTGTCTCAGCACCAACAACACCACGCTGTGTCTCAGCACCAACACCAACACCAACACCACGCCGTGTCCCAGCACAAACACCAACACCAACACAACGCTGTGTCTCAGCTTCAACACCAACACCATGCTGTGTGTCAGCATCAACACAAACATCACGCTGTGTCTCAGCACCAACACCAACACCAACACCACGCTGTGTCTCATCACCAACACCAACACCAACACAACGCTGTGTCTCAGCACCAACATCAACACCACGCTGTGTCTCAGCACTAACACCAACACCAAACTGTGCACCAGCACCAATACCAACACCACGCTGTGTCTCAGCACCAACACCAACACCAACACCACGCTGTGTCTCAGCACCAAAACCAACACCAACACCACGCTGTGTCTCAGCACCAACACCAACACCACGCTGTGTCTCAGCACGAACACCAACACCACGCTGTGTCTCAGCACCTACACCAAAACCACACTGTGCCTCAGCACCAACACCAAAACCACGCTGTATCTCAACACCAACACCAACACCAACACCACGCTGTGTCTCAGCACCAAAACAAACACCAACACCACGCTGTGTCTCATCACCAACACCAATACCACCCTGAGTCTCAGCACCAACACCAACACCAACACCACGCTGTAGCTCATCACCAACACCAACACCACGCTCTTTCTCAGCACCAACAACAACACCAACACCAACACCACGCTGTGTCTCAGCACCAATACCAACACCAACACCACGCTGTGTCTCATCACCAACACCAACACCACACTGTGTCTCAGCACCAACACCAACACCAACACCACGCTGTGTGTCATCACCAACACCAACACCACGCTGTGTCTCAGCACCAACACCAACACCACGCTGTGTCTCAGCACCAACACCAACACCAACACCCCGCTGTGTCTCAGCACAAACACCAACACCAACACAACGCTGTGTCTCAGCACCAACATCAACACCACGATGTGTCTCAGCACCAACAACACAACGCTATGTCTCAGCACCAACACCAACACCACGATGTGTCTCAGCACCAACAACACCACGCTGTGCCTCAGCACCAAAACCAACACCGACACCATGCTGTGTCTCAGCACCAACACCAACACCAAAACCACGCTGTGTCTCAGCACCAACACCAACACCACGCTGTGTCTCAGCAACAAAACCAACACCAACACCACGCTGTGTCTCAGCACCAACACCAACACCACGCTGTGTCTCAGCACCAACACCAACACCACGCTGTGTCTCAGTATCTACACCAACACCGCACTGTGCCTCAGCACCAACACCAACACCACGCTGTATCTCAACACCAACACCAACATCAACACCACGCTGTGTCTCAGCACCAATACCAACACCAACACCACGCTGTGTCTCATCACCAACACCAACACCACACGGTGTCTCAGCACCAACACCAACACCAACACCACGCTGTGTGTCATCACCAACACCAACACCACGCTGTGTCTCAGCACCAACACCAACACCACGCTGTGTCTCAGCACCAACACCAACACCAACACCCCGCTGTGTCTCAGCACAAACACCAACACCAACACAACGCTGTGTCTCATCGCCAACTCCAACACCAACACAACGCTGTGTCTCAGCACCAACATCAACACCACGCTGTGTCTCAGCACTAACACCAACACCAAACTGTGTCCCAGCACCAACACCGACACCATGCTGTGTCTCAGCACCAACACCAAAACCACGCTGTGTCTCAGCACCAACACCAACACCACGCTGTGTCTCAGCGACAAAACCAACACCAACACCACGCTGTGTCTCAGCACCAACACCAACACCACGCTGTGTCTCAGCACCAACACCAACACCAACACCACGCTGTGTCTCAGTATCTACACCAACACCGCACTGTGCCTCAGCACCAACACCAACACCACGCTGTATCTCAACACCAACACCAACATCAACACCACGCTGTGTCTCAGCACCAAAACCAACACCAACACCACGCTGTGTCTCATCACCAACACCACCCTGAGTCTCAGCACCAACACCAACACCAGCACCACGCTGTGTCTCATCACCAACACCAACACCACGCTCTTTCTCAGCACCAACACCAACACCAACACCAACACCACGCTGTGTCTCAGCACCAACACCAACACCACGCTGTGTCACAGCACCAACACCAACACCAACACCACGCTGTGTCTCATCACCAACACCAACACCACGCTGTGTCTCAGCACCAACACCAACACCACGCTGTGTCTCAACACCAGCACCAACACCAACACCACGCTGTGTCTCAGCACCAACACCAACACCAACACCACGCTGTGTCGCATCACCAGCACCAACACCACGCTGTGTCTCAGCACCAACACCAACACCACGCAGTGTCTCAGCACCAACACCAACACCAACACCACGCTGTGTCTCAGCACCAACACCAAAACCAACACCACGATGTGTCTCAGCACCAACAACACCACGCTGTGTCTCAGCACCAACACAAACACCAACACCACGTTGTGTCCCAGCACAAACACCAACACCAACACAACGCTGTGACTCAGCTTCAACACCAACACCATGCTGTGTGTCAGCATCAACACAAACATCACGCTGTGTCTCAGCACCAACACCAACACCAACACCACGCTGTGTCTCATCGCCAACTCCAACACCAACACAACGCTGTGTCTCAGCACCAACATCAACACCACGCTGTGTCTCAGCACTAACACCAACACCAAACTGTGTCCCAGCACCAACACCAACACCACGCTGTGTCTCAGCACCAACACCAACACCAACACCACGCTGTGTCTCAGCACCAACACCAACACCACGCTGTGTCTCAGCACCAAAACCAACACCAACACCACGCTATGTCTCAGCACCAACACCAACACCACGCTGTGTCTCAGCACCAACTCCAACACCAACACCACGCTGTGTCTCAGCACCTACACCAAACCACACTGTGCCTCAGCACCAACACCAAAACCACGCTGTATCTCAACACCAACACCAACACCAACACCACGCTGTGTCTCAGCACCAAAACAAACACCAACACCACGCTGTGTCTCATCACCAACACCAACACCACCCTGAGTCTCAGCACCAACACCAACACCAACACCACGCTGTGTCTCAGCACCTACACCAAACCACACTGTGCCTCAGCACCAACACCAAAACCACGCTGTATCTCAACACCAACACCAACACCAACACCACGCTGTGTCTCAGCACCAAAACAAACACCAACAGCACGCTGTGTCTCATCACCAACACCAACACCACCCTGAGTCTCAGCACCAACAATAACACCACGCTGTGTCTCAGCACCAACACCAACACCAACACCACGCTGTGTCTCAGCACCAACACCAACACCATCACCATGATTGTCTCAGCACCAACACCAACACCACGCTGTGTCTCAGCCCCAAAACCAACACCAACACCACGCTGTTTCTCAGCACCAACACCAACACCACGCTGTGTCTCAGCACCAAAACCAACACCAACACCACGCTGTGTCTCAGCACCAAGATCAACACCACGCTGTGTCTCAGCACCAACACCAGCACCAACACCACGCTGTGTCTCAGCACCTACACCAACACCACACTGTGCCTCAGCACCAACACCAACACCACGCTGTATCTCAACACCAACACCAACACCAGCAACACGCTGTTTCTCAGAACCAAAACCAACACCAACACCACGCTGTGTCTCATCACCAACACCAACACCACCCTGAGTCTCAGCACCAACACCAACACCAGCACCACGCTGAGTCTCATCACCAACACCAACACCACGCTCTTTCTCAGCACCAACACCAACACCAACACCAACACCACGCTGTGTCACATCACCAATACCAACACCAACACTACGCTGTGTCTCAGCACCAACACCAACACCAACACCACGCTGTGTCGCATCACCAACACCAACACCACGCTGTGTCTCAGCACCAACACCAACACCACGCTGTGTCTCAGCACCAACACCAACACCAACACCACGCTGTGTCTCAGCACCTACACCAACACCACGCTGTGTCTCAGCACCAACACCAAAACCAACACCACGATGTGTCTCAGCACCAACAACACCACGCTGTGTCTCAGCACCAACACCAACACCAACACCACGCCGTGTCCCAGCACAAACACCAACACCAACACAACGCTGTGTCTCAGCTTCAACACCAACACCATGCTGTGTGTCAGCATCAACACAAACATCACGCTGTGTCTCAGCACCAACACCAACACCAACACCACGCTGTTTCTCATCACCAACACCAACACCAACACAACGCTGTGTCTCAGCACCAACATCAACACCACGCTGTGTCTCAGCACTAACACCAACACCAAACTGTGCACCAGCACCAACACCAACACCACGCTGTGTCTCAGCACCAACACCAACACCAACACCACGCTGTGTCTCAGCACCAACACCAACACCACGCTGTGTCTCAGCACCAAAACCAACACCAACACCACGCTGTGTCTCAGCACCAACACCAACACCACGCTGTGTCTCAGCACGAACACCAACACCACGCTGTGTCTCAGCACCTACACCAAAACCACACTGTGCCTCAGCACCAACACCAAAACCACGCTGTATCTCAACACCAACACCAACACCAACACCACGCTGTGTCTCAGCACCAAAACAAACACCAACACCACGCTGTGTCTCATCACCAACACCAATACCACCCTGAGTCTCAGCACCAACACCAACACCACGCTGTAGCTCATCACCAACACCAACACCACGCTCTTTCTCAGCACCAACAACAACACCAACAGCAACACCACGCTGTGTCTCAGCACCAATACCAACACCAACACCACGCTGTGTCTCATCACCAACACCAACACCACACTGTGTCTCAGCACCAACACCAACACCAACACCACGCTGTGTGTCATCACCAACACCAACACCACGCTGTGTCTCAGCACCAACACCAACACCACGCTGTGTCTCAGCACCAACACCAACACCAACACCCCGCTGTGTCTCAGCACAAACACCAACACCAACACAACGCTGTGTCTCAGCACCAACATCAACACCACGATGTGTCTCAGCACCAACAACACAACGCTATGTCTCAGCACCAACACCAACACCACGATGTGTCTCAGCACCAACAACACCACGCTGTGGCTCAGCACCAAAACCAACACCGACACCATGCTGTGTCTCAGCACCAACACCAACACCAAAACCACGCTGTGTCTCAGCACCAACACCAACACCACGCTGTGTCTCAGCAACAAAACCAACACCAACACCACGCTGTGTCTCAGCACCAACACCAACACCACGCTGTGTCTCAGCACCAACACCAACACCACGCTGTGTCTCAGTATCTACACCAACACCGCACTGTGCCTCAGCACCAACACCAACACCACGCTGTATCTCAGCACCAACACCAACATCAACACCACGCTGTGTCTCAGCACCAATACCAACACCAACACCACGCTGTGTCTCATCACCAACACCAACACCACACGGTGTCTCAGCACCAACACCAACACCAACACCACGCTGTGTGTCATCACCAACACCAACACCACGCTGTGTCTCAGCACCAACACCAACACCACGCTGTGTCTCAGCACCAACACCAACACCAACACCCCGCTGTGTCTCAGCACAAACACCAACACCAACACAACGCTGTGTCTCATCGCCAACTCCAACACCAACACAACGCTGTGTCTCAGCACCAACATCAACACCACGCTGTGTCTCAGCACTAACACCAACACCAAACTGTGTCCCAGCACCAACACCGACACCATGCTGTGTCTCAGCACCAACACCAAAACCACGCTGTGTCTCAGCACCAACACCAACACCACGCTGTGTCTCAGCGACAAAACCAACACCAACACCACGCTGTGTCTCAGCACCAACACCAACACCACGCTGTGTCTCAGCACCAACACCAACACCAACACCACGCTGTGTCTCAGTATCTACACCAACACCGCACTGTGCCTCAGCACCAACACCAACACCACGCTGTATCTCAACACCAACACCAACATCAACACCACGCTGTGTCTCAGCACCAAAACCAACACCAACACCACGCTGTGTCTCATCACCAACACCACCCTGAGTCTCAGCACCAACACCAACACCAGCACCACGCTGTGTCTCATCACCAACACCAACACCACGCTCTTTCTCAGCACCAACACCAACACCAACACCAACACCACGCTGTGTCTCAGCACCAACACCAACACCACGCTGTGTCACAGCACCAACACCAACACCAACACCACGCTGTGTCTCATCACCAACACCAACACCACGCTGTGTCTCAGCACCAACACCAACACCGCGCTGTGTCTCAACACCAGCACCAACACCAACACCACGCTGTGTCTCAGCACCAACACCAACACCAACACCACGCTGTGTCGCATCACCAACACCAACACCACGCTGTGTCTCAGCACCAACACCAACACCACGCAGTGTCTCAGAACCAACACCAACACCAACACCACGCTGTGTCTCAGCACCAACACCAAAACCAACACCACGATGTGCCTCAGCACCAACAACACCACGCTGTGTCTCAGCACCAACACAAACACCAACACCACGTTGTGTCCCAGCACAAACACCAACACCAACACAACGCTGTGTCTCAGCTTCAACACCAACACCATGCTGTGTGTCAGCATCAACACAAACATCACGCTGTGTCTCAGCACCAACACCAACACCAACACCACGCTGTGTCTCATCGCCAACTCCAACACCAACACAACGCTGTGTCTCAGCACCAACATCAACACCACGCTGTGTCTCAGCACTAACACCAACACCAAACTGTGCACCAGCACCAACACCAACACCACGCTGTGTCTCAGCACCAACACCAACACCAACACCACGCTGTGTCTCAGCACCAACACCAACACCACGCTGTGTCTCAGCACCAAAACCAACACCAACACCACGCTATGTCTCAGCACCAACACCAACACCACGCTGTGTCTCAGCACCAACTCCAACACCAACACCACGCTGTGTCTCAGCACCTACACCAAACCACACTGTGCCTCAGCACCAACACCAAAACCACGCTGTATCTCAACACCAACACCAACACCAACACCACGCTGTGTCTCAGCACCAAAACAAACACCAACACCACGCTGTGTCTCATCACCAACACCAACACCACCCTGAGTCTCAGCACCAACACCAACACCAACACCACGCTGTGTCTCAGCACCTACACCAAACCACACTGTGCCTCAGCACCAACACCAAAACCACGCTGTATCTCAACACCAACACCAACACCAACACCACGCTGTGTCTCAGCACCAAAACAAACACCAACAGCACGCTGTGTCTCATCACCAACACCAACACCACCCTGAGTCTCAGCACCAACACCAACACCAACACCACGCCTTATCTCATCACCAACACCAACACCACGCTCTTTCTCAGCACCAACACCAACACCAACACCACGCTTTGTCTCAGCACCAACACCAACACCACGCTGTGTCTCAGCACCAATACCAACACCAACACCACGCTGTGTCTCATCACCAACACCAACACCACACTGTGTCTCAGCACCAACACCAACACCAACACCACGCTGTGTGTCATCACCAACACCAACACCACGCTGTGTCTCAGCACCAACACCAACACCACGCTGTGTCTCAGCACCAACACCAAAACCAACACCACGATGTGTCTCAGCACCAGCAACACCACGCTGTTTCTCAGCACCAACACCAACACCAACACCCCGCTGTGTCTCAGCACAAACACCAACACGAACACAACGCTGTGTCTCAGCACCAACATCAACACCACGATGTGTCTCAGCACCAACAACACCACGCTGTGTCTCAGCACCAACACCAACATGACGATGTGTCTCAGCACCAACAACACCACGCTGTGTCTCAGCACCAACACCAACACCAACACCATGCTGTGTCTCAGCACCAACACCAACACCAAAACCACACTGTGTCTCAGCACCAACACCAACACCACGCTGTGTCTCAGCACCAACACCAACACCAACACCACGCTGTGTCTCAGTATCTACACCAACACCGCACTGTGCCTCAGCACCAACACCAACACCACGCTGTATCTCAACACCAACACCAACATCAACACCACGCTGTGTCTCAGCACCAAAACCAACACCAACACCACGCTGTGTCTCATCACCAACACCAATACCACGCTGTGTCTCAGCACCTACACCAACACCACGCTGTGTCTCTGCACCAACACCAAAACGAACACCACGAAGTGTCTCAGCACCAACACCAACACCACGCTGTGTCTCCGCACCAACACCAACACCAACACAACGCTGTGTCTCAGCATCAACACCAACACCATGCTGTGTCTCAGCATCAACACAATCATCATGCTGCGTCTCAGCACCTACACCAACACCAACACCACGCTGCATCTCAGCACCAACACCAACACCAACACAACGCTTTGTCTCAGCACCAACATCAACACCACGCTGTGTCTCAGCACCAACACCAACACCACGCTGTGTCTCAGCACCAATACCAAAACAAACACCACGCTGTGTCTCATCACCAACAGCAACACCAACACCACGCTGTGTCTCAGCTTCAACACCAACAACACGCTGTGTCTCAGCACCAACAACAACACCAAAACCACGCTGTGTCTCAGCACCAACAGCAACACCAACACAACGCTGTGTCTCAGCACCAACACCAACACCACGCTGTGTCTCAGCACCAACACCAACACCAACACCACGCTGTGTCTCAGCATCTACCCCAACACCGCACTGTGCCTCAGCACCAACACCAACACCACGCTGTGTCTCAGCACCAAAACCAACACCACGCTGTGTCTCAGCACCTACACAAACACCACGCTGTGTCTCAGCACCAACACCAACACCAACACCACGCTGTGTCTCAGCACCAACACCAACACCAACACCACACTTTGTCTCAGCACCAACACCAACAGCAATATCACGCTGTGTCTCTGCGCTAACACCAAAACCAACACCAAGCTGTCTCTCAGCACCATCAGCAACACCAACACCACGCTGTGTCTCAGCACCAACACCAACACCACACAGTGTCTCAGCACCAACACCAACACCACGCTGTGTCTCAGCACCAACACCAACACCAACACCACGCTGTGTCTCAGCACCAACACCAACACCACACTGTGTCTCAGCACCAACACCAACACCAACACCATGCTGTGTCTCAGCACCAACACCAACACCAACACCACGCTGTGTCTCAGCACCAACACCAACACCACGCTGTGTCTCAGCACCAAAACAAACACCAACACCACGCTGTGTCTCAGCACCAACACCAACACCACGCTGTGTCTCAGCACCAACACCAACACCAACACCACGCTGTGTCTCAGTATCTACACCAACACCGCACTGTGCCTCAGCACCAACACCAACACCACGCTGTATCTCAACACCAACACCAACATCAACACCACGCTGTGTCTCAGCACCAAAACCAACACCAACACCACGCTGTGTCTCATCACCAACACCACCCTGAGTCTCAGCACCAACACCAACACCAACACCACGCTGTGTCTCACCACCAACACCAACACCAACACCACGCTGTGTCTCAGCACCAACACCAACACCACGGTGTGTCTCAGCACCAACACCAACACCAAAACCACGCTGTGTCTCAGCACCAACAGCAACACCAACACAACGCTGTGTCTCAGCACCAACACCAACACCATGCTGTGTCTCAGCACCAACAACAACACCAACACCACGCTGTGTCTCAGCACCAACACCAACACCACGCTGTGTCTCAACACCAACAATAAGACCACGCTGTGTCTCCGCACCAACACCAACACCAACACCACGCTGTGTGTCATCACCAACACCAATACCACGCTGTGTCTCAGCACCTACACCAACACCACGCTGTGTCTCAGCACCAACACCAAAACGAACACCACGAAGTGTCTCAGCACCAACAACACCACGCTGTGTCTCAGCACCAACACGAACACCAACACAACGCTGTGTCTCAGCATCAACACCAACACCATGCTGTGTCTCAGCATCAACACAATCATCACGCTGCGTCTCAGCACCTACACCAACACCAACACCACGCTGCATCTCAGCACCAACACCAACACCAACACAACGCTTTGTCTCAGCACCAACATCAACACCACGCTGTGTCTCAGCACCAACACCAACACCACGCTGTGTCTCAGCACCAACACCAACACCACGCTGTGTCTCAGCACCAAAACCAACACCACGCTGTGTCTCAGCACCTACACCAACACCACGCTGTGTCTCAGCACCAACACCAAAACCAACACCACGATGTGTCTCAGCACCAACAACACCACCCTGTGTCTCAGCACCAACACCAATACCAACACCACGCTGTGTCTCAGCACAAACACCAACACCAACACAACGCTGTGTCTCAGCATCAACACCAACACCAACACCACACTGTGTCTCAGCACCAACACCAACACCAACACCACGCTGTTTACAGCACCAACACCAACACCACGATGTGTCTCAGCACCAACACCAACACCAAAACCACGCTGTGTCTCAGCACCAACAGCAACACCAACACAACGCTGTGTCTCAGCACCAACATCAACACCACGCTGTGTCTCAGCACCAACACAAACACCAAAACCACGCTGTGTCTCAGCACCAACACCAACACCAACACCACGCTGTGTCTCAGCACCAACACCAACACCAACACCACGCTGTGTCTCAGCACCAACACCAACACCACGCTGTGTGTCAGCACCAACACCAACACCATAACCACGCTGTGTCTCAGCACCAACAGCAACACCAACACAACGCTGTGTCTCAGCACCAACATCAACACCACGCTGTGTCTCAGCACCAACACCAACACTAACACCACGCTGTGTCTCAGCACCAACACCAACACCAACACCACGCTGTGTCTCAGCACCAACACCAACACCACGCTGTGTCTCAGCACCAACACCAACACCAAAACCACGCTGTGTCTCAGCACCAACAGCAACACCAACACAACGCTGTGTCTCAGCACCAATACCAACACCATGCTGTGTCTCAGCACCAACACCAACACCAACACCACGCTGTGTCTCAGCACCAACACCAACACCACGCTGTGTCTCAACACCAACAATAAGACCACGCTGTGTCTCCGCACCAACACCAACACCAACACCACGCTGTGTGTCATCACCAACACCAATACCACGCTGTTTCTCAGCACCTACACCAACACCACGTTGTTTCTCAGCACCAACACCAAAACGAACACCACGAAGTGTCTCAGCACCAACAACACCACGCTGTGTCTCAGCACCAACACCAACACCAACACAACGCTGTGTCTCAGCATCAACACCAACACCATGCTGTGTCTCAGCATCAACACAATCATCACGCTGCGTCTCAGCACCTACACCAACACCAACACCACGCTGCATCTCAGCACCAACACCAACACCAACACAACGCTTTGTCTCAGCACCAACATCAACACCACGCTGTGTCTCAGCACCAACACCAACACCACGCTGTGTCTCAGCACCAATACCAAAACAAACACCATGCTGTGTCTCATCACCAACACCAACACCAACACCACGCTGTGTCTCAGCACCAACACCAACAACACGCTGTGTCTCAGCACCAACACCAACACCAAAACCACGCTGTGTCTCAGCACCAACAGCAACACCAACACAACGCTGTGTCTCAGCACCAACACCAACACCACGCTGTGTCTCAGCACCAACACCAACACCAACACCACGCTGTGTCTCAGCATCTACCCCAACACCGCACTGTGCCTCAGCACCAACACCAACACCACGCTGTGTCTCAGCACCAAAACCAACACCACGCTGTGTCTCAGCACCTACACAAACACCACGCTGTGTCTCAGCACCAACACCAACACCAACACCACGCTGTGTCTCAGCACCAACACCAACACCAACACCACACTTTGTCTCAGCACCAACACCAACAGCAATATCACGCTGTGTCTCTGCACCAACACCAACACCAACACCAACACCACACTTTGTCTCAGCACCAACACCAACAGCAATATCACGCTGTGTCTCTGCGCTAACACCAAAACCAACACCAAGCTGTCTCTCAGCACCATCACCAACACCAACACCACGCTGTGTCTCAGCACCAACACCAACACCACACAGTGTCTCAGCACCAACACCAACACCACGCTGTGTCTCAGCACCAACACCAACACCAACACCACGCTGTGTCTCAGCACCAACACCAACACCACACTGTGTCTCAGCACCAACACCAACACCACGCTGTGTCTCAGCACCAAAACCAACACCAACACCACGCTGTGTCTCAGCACCAACATCAACACCACGCTGTGTCTCAGCACCAACACCAACACCAACACCACGCTGTGTCTCAGCACCTACACCAACACCACACTGTGCCTCAGCACCAACACCAACACCACGCTGTATCTCAACACCAACACCAACACCAGCACCACGCTGTGTCTCAGAACCAAAACCAACACCAACACCACGCTGTGTCTCAACACCAACACCAACAACACCCTGAGTCTCAGCACCAACACCAACACCAGCACCACACTGAGTCTCATCACCAACACCTACACCACGCTCTTTCTCAACACCAACACCAACAACAACACCAACACCACGCTGTGTCACATCACCAACACCAACACCAACACCACGCTGTGTCTCAGCACCAACACCAACACCAACACCACGCTGTGTCGCATCACCAACACCAACACCACGCTGTGTCTCAGCACCAACACCAACACCACGCTGTGTCTCAGCACCAACACCAACACCAACACCACGCTGTGTCTCAGCACCAACACCAAAACCAACACCACGATGTGTCTCAGCACCAACAACACCACGCTGTGTCTCAGCACCAACACCAACACCAACACCACGCTGTGTCCCAGCACAAACACCAACACCAACACAACGCTGTGTCTCAGCTTCAACACCAGCACCATGCTGTGTGTCAGCATCAACAAAAACATCACGCTGTGTCTCAGCACCAACACCAACACCAACACCACGCTGTGTCTCATCACCAACACCAACACCAACACAACGCTGTGTCTCAGCACCAACATCAACACCACGCTGTGTCTCAGCACTAACACCAACACCAAACTGTGTCCCAGCACCAACACCAACACCACGCTGTGTCTCAGCACCAACACCAACACCAACACCACGCTGTGTCTCAGCACCAACAACAACACCAAAACCACGCTGTGTCTCAGCACCAACAGCAACACCAACACAACGCTGTGTCTCAGCACCAACACCAACACCACGCTGTGTCTCAGCACCAACACCAACACCAACACCACGCTGTGTCTCAGCATCTACCCCAACACCGCACTGTGCCTCAGCACCAACACCAACACCACGCTGTGTCTCAGCACCAAAACCAACACCACGTTGTGTCTCAGCACCTACACAAACACCACGCTGTGTCTCAGCACCAACACCAACACCAACACCACGCTGTGTCTCAGCACCAACACCAACACCAACACCACACTTTGTCTCAGCACCAACACCAACAGCAATATCACGCTGTGTCTCTGCACCAACACCAACACCAACACCACGCTGTGTCTCTGCACCAATACCAACACCAACACCACGCTGTGTCTCATCACCAACACCAACACCACACTGTGTCTCAGCACCAACACCAACACCAACACCACGCTGTGTGTCATCGCCAACACCAACACCACGCTGTGTCTCAGCACCAACACCAACACCACGCTGTGTCTCAGCACCAACACCAAAACCAACACCACGATGCGTCTCAGCACCAGCAACACCACGCTGTTTCTCAGCACCAACACCAACACCAACACCCCGCTGTGTCTCAGCACAAACACCAACCCGAACACAACGCTGTGTCTCAGCACCAACATCAACACCACGATGTGTCTCAGCACCAACAACACCACGCTGTGTCTCAGCACCAACACCAACATGACGATGTGTCTCAGCACCAACAACACCACGCTGTGTCTCAGCACCAACACCAACACCAACACCATGCTGTGTCTCAGCACCAACACCAACACCAAAACCACACTGTGTCTCAGCACCAACACCAACACCACGCTGTGTCTCAGCACCAACACCAACACCAACACCACGCTGTGTCTCAGTATCTACACCAACACCGCACTGTGCCTCAGCACCAACACCAACACGACGCTGTATCTCAACACCAACACCAACATCAACACCACGCTGTGTCTCAGCACCAAAACCAACACCAACACCACGCTGTGTCTCATCACCAACACCAATACCACGCTGTGTCTCAGCACCTACACCAACACCACGCTGTGTCTCAGCACCAACACCAAAACGAACACCACGAAGTGTCTCAGCACCAACAACACCACGCTGTGTCTCAGCACCAACACCAAAACCAACACAACGCTGTGTCTCAGCATCAACATCAACACCATGCTGTGTCTCAGCATCAACACAATCATCACGCTTCGTCTCAGCACCTACACCAACACCAACACCACGCTGCATCTCAGCACCAACACCAACACCAACACAACGCTTTGTCTCAGCACCAACATCAACACCACGCTGTGTCTCAGCACCAACACCAACACCACGCTGTGTCTCAGCACCAATACCAAAACAAACACCACGCTGTGTCTCATCACCAACAGCAACACCAACAGCACGCTGTGTCTCAGCACCAACACCAACAACACGCTGTGTCTCAGCACCAACAACAACACCAAAACCACGCTGTGTCTCAGCACCAACAGCAACACCAACACAACGCTGTGTCTCAGCACCAACACCAACACCACGCTGTGTCTCAGCACCAACACCAACACCAACACCACGCTGTGTCTCAGCATCTACCCCAACACCGCACTGTGCCTCAGCACCAACACCAACACCACGCTGTGTCTCAGCACCAAAACCAACACCACGCTGTGTCTCAGCACCTACACAAACACCACGCTGTGTCTCAGCACCAACACCAACACCAACACCACGCTGTGTCTCAGCACCAACACCAACACCAACACCACACTTTGTCTCAGCACCAACACCAACAGCAATATCACGCTGTGTCTCTGCGCTAACACCAAAACCAACACCAAGCTGTCTCTCAGCACCATCAGCAACACCAACACCACGCTGTGTCTCAGCACCAACACCAACACCACACAGTGTCTCAGCACCAACACCAACACCACGCTGTGTCTCAGCACCAACACCAACACCAACACCACGCTGTGTCTCAGCACCAACACCAACACCACACTGTGTCTCAGCACCAACACCAACACCAACACCATGCTGTGTCTCAGCACCAACACCAACACCAACACCACCCTGTGTCTCAGCACCAACACCAACACCACGCTGTGTCTCAGCACCAACACCAACACCAACACCACGCTGTGTCTCAGCACCAACACCAACACCAACACCACACTTTGTCTCAGCACCAACACCAACAGCAATATCACGCTGTGTCTCTGCACCAACACCAACACCAACACCACGCTGTGTCTCTGCACCAATACCAACACCAACACCACGCTGTGTCTCATCACCAACACCAACACCACACTGTGTCTCAGCACCAACACCAACACCAACACCACGCTGTGTGTCATCGCCAACACCAACAACACGCTGTGTCTCAGCACCAACACCAACACCACGCTGTGTCTCAGCACCAACACCAAAACCAACACCACGATGTGTCTCAGCACCAGCAACACCACGCTGTTTCTCAGCACCAACACCAACACCAACACCCCGCTGTGTCTCAGCACAAACACCAACCCGAACACAACGCTGTGTCTCAGCACCAACATCAACACCACGATGTGTCTCAGCACCAACAACACCACGCTGTGTCTCAGCACCAACACCAACATGACGATGTGTCTCAGCACCAACAACACCACGCTGTGTCTCAGCACCAACACCAACACCAACACCATGCTGTGTCTCAGCACCAACACCAACACCAAAACCACACTGTGTCTCAGCACCAACACCAACACCACGCTGTGTCTCAGCACCAACACCAACACCAACACCACGCTGTGTCTCAGTATCTACACCAACACCGCACTGTGCCTCAGCACCAACACCAACACCACGCTGTATCTCAACACCAACACCAACATCAACACCACGCTGTGTCTCAGCACCAAAACCAACACCAACACCACGCTGTGTCTCATCACCAACACCAATACCACGCTGTGTCTCAGCACCTACACCAACACCACGCTGTGTCTCAGCACCAACACCAAAACGAACACCACGAAGTGTCTCAGCACCAACAACACCACGCTGTGTCTCAGCACCAACACCAAAACCAACACAACGCTGTGTCTCAGCATCAACATCAACACCATGCTGTGTCTCAGCATCAACACAATCATCACGCTGCGTCTCAGCACCTACACCAACACCAACACCACGCTGCATCTCAGCACCAACACCAACACCAACACAACGCTTTGTCTCAGCACCAACATCAACACCACGCTGTGTCTCAGCACCAACACCAACACCACGCTGTGTCTCAGCACCAATACCAAATCAAACACCACGCTGTGTCTCATCACCAACAGCAACACCAACAGCACGCTGTGTCTCAGCACCAACACCAACACCATGCTGTGTCTCAGCACCAACACCAACACCAACACCACGCTGTGTCTCAGCACCAACACCAACACCACGCTGTGTCTCAGCACCAAAACAAACACCAACACCACGCTGTGTCTCAGCACCAACACCAACACCACGCTGTGTCTCAGCACCAACACCAACATCAACACCACGCTGTGTCTCAGTATCTACACCAACACCGCACTGTGCCTCAGCACCAACACCAACACCACGCTGTATCTCAACACCAACACCAACATCAACACCACGCTGTGTCTCAGCACCAAAACCAACACCAACACCACGCTGTGTCTCATCACCAACACCACCCTGAGTCTCAGCACCAACACCAACACCAACACCACGCTGTGTCTCAGCACCAACACCAACACCAACACCACGCTGTGTCTCAGCACCAACACCAACACCACGCTGTGTCTCAGCAACAACACCAACACCAAAACCACGCTGTGTCTCAGCACCAACAGCAACACCAACACAACGCTGTGTCTCAGCACCAACACCAACACCATGCTGTGTCTCAGCACCAACACCAACACCAACACCACGCTGTGTCTCAGCACCAACACCAACACCACGCTGTGTCTCAACACCAACAATAAGACCACGCTGTGTCTCCGCACCAACACCAACACCAACACCACGCTGTGTGTCATCACCAACACCAATACCACCCTGTGTCTCAGCACCTACACCAACACCACGCTGTGTCTCAGCACCAACACCAAAACGAACACCACGAAGTGTCTCAGCACCAACAACACCACGCTGTGTCTCAGCACCAACACCAACACCAACACAACGCTGTGTCTCAGCATCAACACCAACACCATGCTGTGTCTCAGCATCAACACAATCATCACGCTGCGTCTCAGCACCTACACCAACACCAACACCACGCTGCATCTCAGCACCAACACCAACACCAACACAACGCTTTGTCTCAGCACCAATATCAACACCACGCTGTGTCTCAGCACCAACACCAACACCACGCTGTGTCTCAGCACCAACACCAACACCACGCTGTGTCTCAGCACCAAAACCAACACCACGCTGTGTCTCAGCACCTACACCAACACCACGCTGTGTCTCAGCACCAACACCAAAACCAACACCACGATGTGTCTCAGCACCAACAACACCACGCTGTGTCTCAGCACCAACACCAATACCAACACCACGCTGTGTCTCAGCACAAACACCAACACCAACACAACGCTGTGTCTCAGCATCAACACCAACACCAACACCACACTGTGTCTCAGCACCAACACCAACACCAACACCACGCTGTTTACAGCACCAACACCAACACCACGATGTGTCTCAGCACCAACACCAACACCAAAACCACGCTGTGTCTCAGCAGCAACAGCAACACCAACACAACGCTGTGTCTCAGCACCAACATCAACACCACACTGTGTCTCAGCACCAACACCAACACCAAAACCACGCTGTGTCTCAGCACCAACACCAACGCCAACACCACGCTGTGTCTCAGCACCAACACCAACACCAACACCACGCTGTGTCTCAGCACCAACACCAACACCAGGCTGTGTGTCAGCACCAACACCAACACCATAACCACGCTGTGTCTCAGCACCAACAGCAACACCAACACAACGCTGTGTCTCAGCACCAACATCAACACCACTCTGTGTCTCAGCACCAACACCAACACCAACACCACGCTGTGTCTCAGCACCAACACCAACACCAACACCACGCTGTGTCTCAGCACCAACACCAACACCAACACCACGCTGTGTCTCAGCACCAACACCAACACCACGCTGTGTCTCAGCACCAACACCAACACCAAAACCACGCTGTGTCTCAGCACCAACAGCAACACCAACACAACGCTGTGTCTCAGCACCAATACCAACACCATGCTGTGTCTCAGCACCAACACCAACACCAACACCACGCTGTGTCTCAGCACCAGCACCAACACCACGCTGTGTCTCAACACCAACAATAAGACCACGCTGTGTCTCCGCACCAACACCAACACCAACACCACGCTGTGTGTCATCACCAACACCAATACCACGCTGTGTCTCAGCACCTACACCAACACCACGCTGTGTCTCAGCACCAACACCAAAACGAACACCACGAAGTGTCTCAGCACCAACAACACCACGCTGTGTCTCAGCACCAACACCAACACCAACACAACGCTGTGTCTCAGCATCAACACCAACACCATGCTGTGTCTCAGCATCAACACAATCATCACGCTGCGTCTCAGCACCTACACCAACACCAACACCACGCTGCATCTCAGCACCAACACCAACACCAACACAACGCTTTGTCTCAGCACCAACATCAACACCACGCTGTGTCTCAGCACCAACACCAACACCACGCTGTGTGTCATCACCAACACCAACACCACGCTGTGTCTCAGCACCAACACCAACACCACGCTGTGTCTCAGCACCAACACCAAAACCAACACCACGATGTGTCTCAGCACCAGCAACACCACGCTGTTTCTCAGCACCAACACCAACACCAACACCCCGCTGTGTCTCAGCACAAACACCAACACGAACACAACGCTGTGTCTCAGCACCAACATCAACACCACGATGTGTCTCAGCACCAACAACACCACGCTGTGTCTCAGCACCAACACCAACATGTCGATGTGTCTCAGCACCAACAACACCACGCTGTGTCTCAGCACCAACACCAACACCAACACCATGCTGTGTCTCAGCACCAACACCAACAGCAAAACCACACTGTGTCTCAGCACCAACACCAACACCACGCTGTGTCTCAGCACCAACACCAACACCAACACCACGCTGTGTCTCAGTATCTACACCAACACCGCACTGTGCCTCAGCACCAACACCAACACCACGCTGTATCTCAACACCAACACCAACATCAACACCACGCTGTGTCTCAGCACCAAAACCAACACCAACACCACGCTGTGTCTCATCACCAACACCACCCTGAGTCTCAGCACCAACACCAACACCAACACCACGCTGTGTCTCAGCACCAACATCAACACCAACACCACGCTGTGTCTCAGCACCAACACCAACACCACGCTGTGTCTCAGCAACAACACCAACACCAAAACCACGCTGTGTCTCAGCACCAACAGCAACACCAACACAACGCTGTGTCTCAGCACCAACACCAACACCATGCTGTGTCTCAGCACCAACACCAACACCAACACCACGCTGTGTCTCAGCACCAACACCAACACCACGCTGTGTCTCAACACCAACAATAAGACCACGCTGTGTCTCCGCACCAACACCAACACCAACACCACGCTGTGTGTCATCACCAACACCAATACCACCCTGTGTCTCAGCACCTACACCAACACCACGCTGTGTCTCAGCACCAACACCAAAACGAACACCACGAAGTGTCTCAGCACCAACAACACCACGCTGTGTCTCAGCACCAACACCAACACCAACACAACGCTGTGTCTCAGCATCAACACCAACACCATGCTGTGTCTCAGCATCAACACAATCATCACGCTGCGTCTCAGCACCTACACCAACACCAACACCACGCTGCATCTCAGCACCAACACCAACACCAACACAACGCTTTGTCTCAGCACCAATATCAACACCACGCTGTGTCTCAGCACCAACACCAACACCACGCTGTGTCTCAGCACCAACACCTACACCACGCTGTGTCTCAGCACCAAAACCAACACCACGCTGTGTCTCAGCACCTACACCAACACCACGCTGTGTCTCAGCACCAACACCAAAACCAACACCACGATGTGTCTCAGCACCAACAACACCACGCTGTGTCTCAGCACCAACACCAATACCAACACCACGCTGTGTCTCAGCACAAACACCAACACCAACACAACGCTGTGTCTCAGCATCAACACCAACACCAACACCACACTGTGTCTCAGCACCAACACCAACACCAACACCACGCTGTTTACAGCACCAACACCAACACCACGATGTGTCTCAGCACCAACACCAACACCAAAACCACGCTGTGTCTCAGCACCAACAGCAACACCAACACAACGCTGTGTCTCAGCACCAACATCAACACCACACTGTGTCTCAGCACCAACACCAACACCAAAACCACGCTGTGTCTCAGCACCAACACCAACGCCAACACCACGCTGTGTCTCAGCACCAACACCAACACCAACACCACGCTGTGTCTCAGCACCAACACCAACACCAGGCTGTGTGTCAGCACCAACACCAACACCATAACCACGCTGTGTCTCAGCACCAACAGCAACACCAACACAACGCTGTGTCTCAGCACCAACATCAACACCACGCTGTGTCTCAGCACCAACACCAACACCAACACCACGCTGTGTCTCAGCACCAACACCAACACCAACACCACGCTGTGTCTCAGCACCAACACCAACACCAACACCACGCTGTGTCTCAGCACCAACACCAACACCACGCTGTGTCTCAGCACCAACACCAACACCAAAACCACGCTGTGTCTCAGCACCAACAGCAACACCAACACAACGCTGTGTCTCAGCACCAATACCAACACCATGCTGTGTCTCAGCACCAACACCAACACCAACACCACGCTGTGTCTCAGCACCAGCACCAACACCACGCTGTGTCTCAACACCAACAATAAGACCACGCTGTGTCTCCGCACCAACACCAACACCAACACCACGCTGTGTGTCATCACCAACACCAATACCACGCTGTGTCTCAGCACCTACACCAACACCACGCTGTGTCTCAGCACCAACACCAAAACGAACACCACGAAGTGTCTCAGCACCAACAACACCACGCTGTGTCTCAGCACCAACACCAACACCAACACAACGCTGTGTCTCAGCATCAACACCAACACCATGCTGTGTCTCAGCATCAACACAATCATCACGCTGCGTCTCAGCACCTACACCAACACCAACACCACGCTGCATCTCAGCACCAACACCAACACCAACACAACGCTTTGTCTCAGCACCAACATCAACACCACGCTGTGTCTCAGCACCAACACCAACACCACGCTGTGTGTCATCACCAACACCAACACCACGCTGTGTCTCAGCACCAACACCAACACCACGCTGTGTCTCAGCACCAACACCAAAACCAACACCACGATGTGTCTCAGCACCAGCAACACCACGCTGTTTCTCAGCACCAACACCAACACCAACACCCCGCTGTGTCTCAGCACAAACACCAACACGAACACAACGCTGTGTCTCAGCACCAACATCAACACCACGATTTGTCTCAGCACCAACAACACCACGCTGTGTCTCAGCACCAACACCAACATGTCGATGTGTCTCAGCACCAACAACACCACGCTGTGTCTCAGCACCAACACCAACACCAACACCATGCTGTGTCTCAGCACCAACACCAACAGCAAAACCACACTGTGTCTCAGCACCAACACCAACACCACGCTGTGTCTCAGCACCAACACCAACACCAACACCACGCTGTGTCTCAGTATCTACACCAACACCGCACTGTGCCTCAGCACCAACACCAACACCACGCTGTGTCTCAGTATCTACACCAACACCGCACTGTGCCTCAGCACCAACACCAACACCACGCTGTATCTCAACACCAACACCAACATCAACACCACGCTGTGTCTCAGCACCAAAACCAACACCAACACCACGCTGTGTCTCATCACCAACACCAATACCACGCTGTGTCTCAGCACCTACACCAACACCACGCTGTGTCTCTGCACCAACACCAAAACGAACACCACGAAGTGTCTCAGCACCAACAACACCACGCTGTGTCTCAGCACCAACACCAACACCAACACAACGCTGTGTCTCAGCATCAACACCAACACCATGCTGTGTCTCAGCATCAACACAATCATCACGCTGCGTCTCAGCACCTACACCAACACCAACACCACGCTGCATCTCAGCACCAACACCAACACCAACACAACGCTTTGTCTCAGCACCAACATCAACACCACGCTGTGTCTCAGCACCAACACCAACACCACGCTGTGTCTCAGCACCAATACCAAAACAAACACCACGCTGTGTCTCATCACCAACAGCAACACCAACACCACGCTGTGTCTCAGCACCAACACCAACAACACGCTGTGTCTCAGCACCAACAACAACACCAAAACCACGCTGTGTCTCAGCACCAACAGCAACACCAACACAACGCTGTGTCTCAGCACCAACACCAACACCACGCTGTGTCTCAGCACCAACACCAACACCAACACCACGCTGTGTCTCAGCATCTACCCCAACACCGCACTGTGCCTCAGCACCAACACCAACACCACGCTGTGTCTCAGCACCAAAACCAACACCACGCTGTGTCTCAGCACCTACACAAACACCACGCTGTGTCTCAGCACCAACACCAACACCAACACCACGCTGTGTCTCAGCACCAACACCAACACCAACACCACACTTTGTCTCAGCACCAACACCAACAGCAATATCACGCTGTGTCTCTGCGCTAACACCAAAACCAACACCAAGCTGTCTCTCAGCACCATCAGCAACACCAACACCACGCTGTGTCTCAGCACCAACACCAACACCACACAGTGTCTCAGCACCAACACCAACACCACGCTGTGTCTCAGCACCAACACCAACACCAACACCACGCTGTGTCTCAGCACCAACACCAACACCACACTGTGTCTCAGCACCAACACCAACACCAACACCATGCTGTGTCTCAGCACCAACACCAACACCAACACCACGCTGTGTCTCAGCACCAACACCAACACCACGCTGTGTCTCAGCACCAACACCAACACCAACACCACGCTGTGTCTCAGCACCAACACCAACACCAACACCACACTTTGTCTCAGCACCAACACCAACAGCAATATCACGCTGTGTCTCTGCACCAACACCAACACCAACACCACGCTGTGTCTCTGCACCAATACCAACACCAACACCACGCTGTGTGTCATCGCCAACACCAACACCACGCTGTGTCTCAGCACCAACACCAACACCACGCTGTGTCTCAGCACCAACACCAAAACCAACACCACGATGTGTCTCAGCACCAGCAACACCACGCTGTTTCTCAGCACCAACACCAACACCAACACCCCGCTGTGTCTCAGCACAAACACCAACCCGAACACAACGCTGTGTCTCAGCACCAACATCAACACCACGATGTGTCTCAGCACCAACAACACCACGCTGTGTCTCAGCACCAACACCAACATGACGATGTGTCTCAGCACCAACAACACCACGCTGTGTCTCAGCACCAACACCAACACCAACACCATGCTGTGTCTCAGCACCAACACCAACACCAAAACCACACTGTGTCTCAGCACCAACACCAACACCACGCTGTGTCTCAGCAATAACACCAACACCAACACCACGCTGTGTCTCAGCACCAACACCAACACCACACTGTGTCTCAGCACCAACACCAACACCAACACCATGCTGTGTCTCAGCACCAACACCAACACCAACACCACGCTGTGTCTCAGCACCAACACCAACACCACGCTGTGTCTCAGCACCAAAACAAACACCAACACCACGCTGTGTCTCAGCACCAACACCAACACCACGCTGTGTCTCAGCACCAACACCAACACCAACACCACGCTGTGTCTCAGTATCTACACCAACACCGCACTGTGCCTCAGCACCAACACCAACACCACGCTGTATCTCAACACCAACACCAACATCAACACCACGCTGTGTCTCAGCACCAAAACCAACACCAACACCACGCTGTGTCTCATCACCAACACCACCCTGAGTCTCAGCACCAACACCAACACCAACACCACGCTGTGTCTCAGCACCAACACCAACACCAACACCACGCTGTGTCTCAGCACCAACACCAACACCACGCTGTGTCTCAGCACCAACACCAACACCAAAACCACGCTGTGTCTCAGCACCAACAGCAACACCAACACAACGCTGTGTCTCAACACCAACAATAAGACCACGCTGTGTCTCCGCACCAACACCAACACCAACACCACGCTGTGTGTCATCACCAACACCAATACCACGCTGTGTCTCAGCACCTACACCAACACCACGCTGTGTCTCAGCACCAACACCAAAACGAACACCACGAAGTGTCTCAGCACCAACAACACCACGCTGTGTCTCAGCACCAACACCAACACCAACACAACGCTGTGTCTCAGCATCAACACCAACACCATGCTGTGTCTCAGCATCAACACAATCATCACGCTGCGTCTCAGCACCTACACCAACACCAACACCACGCTGCATCTCAGCACCAACACCAACACCAACACAACGCTTTGTCTCAGCACCAACATCAACACCACGCTGTGTCTCAGCACCAACACCAACACCACGCTGTGTGTCATCACCAACACCAACACCACGCTGTGTCTCAGCACCAACACCAACACCACGCTGTGTCTCAGCACCAACACCAAAACCAACACCACGATGTGTCTCAGCACCAGCAACACCACGCTGTTTCTCAGCACCAACACCAACACCAACACCCCGCTGTGTCTCAGCACAAACACCAACACGAACACAACGCTGTGTCTCAGCACCAACATCAACACCACGATGTGTCTCAGCACCAACAACAGCACGCTGTGTCTCAGCACCAACACCAACATGACGATGTGTCTCAGCACCAACAACACCACGCTGTGTCTCAGCACCAACACCAACACCAACACCATGCTGTGTCTCAGCACCAACACCAACACCAAAACCACACTGTGTCTCAGCACCAACACCAACACCACGCTGTGTCTCAGCACCAACACCAACACCAACACCACGCTGTGTCTCAGTATCTACACCAACACCGCACTGTGCCTCAGCACCAACACCAACACCACGCTGTATCTCAACACCAACACCAACATCAACACCACGCTGTGTCTCAGCACCAAAACCAACACCAACACCACGCTGTGTCTCATCACCAACACCAATACCACGCTGTGTCTCAGCACCTACACCAACACCACGCTGTGTCTCAGCACCAACACCAAAACGAACACCACGAAGTGTCTCAGCACCAACAACACCACGCTGTGTCTCAGCACCAACACCAACACCAACACAACGCTGTGTCTCAGCATCAACACCAACACCATGCTGTGTCTCAGCATCAACACAATCATCACGCTGCGTCTCAGCACCTACACCAACACCAACACCACGCTGCATCTCAGCACCAACACCAACACCAACACAACGCTTTGTCTCAGCACCAACATCAACACCACGCTGTGTCTCAGCACCAACACCAACACCACGCTGTGTCTCAGCACCAATACCAAAACAAACACCACGCTGTGTCTCATCACCAACAGCAACACCAACACCACGCTGTGTCTCAGCACCAACACCAACAACACGCTGTGTCTCAGCACCAACAACAACACCAAAACCACGCTGTGTCTCAGCACCAACAGCAACACCAACACAACGCTGTGTCTCAGCACCAACACCAACACCACGCTGTGTCTCAGCACCAACACCAACACCAACACCACGCTGTGTCTCAGCATCTACCCCAACACCGCACTGTGCCTCAGCACCAACACCAACACCACGCTGTGTCTCAGCACCAAAACCAACACCACGCTGTGTCTCAGCACCTACACAAACACCACGCTGTGTCTCAGCACCAACACCAACACCAACACCACGCTGTGTCTCAGCACCAACACCAACACCAACACCACACTTTGTCTCAGCACCAACACCAACAGCAATATCACGCTGTGTCTCTGCGCTAACACCAAAACCAACACCAAGCTGTCTCTCAGCACCATCAGCAACACCAACACCACGCTGTGTCTCAGCACCAACACCAACACCACACAGTGTCTCAGCACCAACACCAACACCACGCTGTGTCTCAGCACCAACACCAACACCAACACCACGCTGTGTCTCAGCACCAACACCAACACCACACTGTGTCTCAGCACCAACACCAACACCAACACCATGCTGTGTCTCAGCACCAACACCAACACCAACACCACGCTGTGTCTCAGCACCAACACCAACACCACGCTGTGTCTCAGCACCAACACCAACACCAACACCACGCTGTGTCTCAGCACCAACACCAACACCAACACCACACTTTGTCTCAGCACCAACACCAACAGCAATATCACGCTGTGTCTCTGCACCAACACCAACACCAACACCACGCTGTGTCTCTGCACCAATACCAACACCAACACCACGCTGTGTGTCATCGCCAACACCAACACCACGCTGTGTCTCAGCACCAACACCAACACCACGCTGTGTCTCAGCACCAACACCAAAACCAACACCACGATGTGTCTCAGCACCAGCAACACCACGCTGTTTCTCAGCACCAACACCAACACCAACACCCCGCTGTGTCTCAGCACAAACACCAACCCGAACACAACGCTGTGTCTCAGCACCAACATCAACACCACGATGTGTCTCAGCACCAACAACACCACGCTGTGTCTCAGCACCAACACCAACATGACGATGTGTCTCAGCACCAACAACACCACGCTGTGTCTCAGCACCAACACCAACACCAACACCATGCTGTGTCTCAGCACCAACACCAACACCAAAACCACACTGTGTCTCAGCACCAACACCAACACCACGCTGTGTCTCAGCAATAACACCAACACCAACACCACGCTGTGTCTCAGCACCAACACCAACACCACACTGTGTCTCAGCACCAACACCAACACCAACACCATGCTGTGTCTCAGCACCAACACCAACACCAACACCACGCTGTGTCTCAGCACCAACACCAACACCACGCTGTGTCTCAGCACCAAAACAAACACCAACACCACGCTGTGTCTCAGCACCAACACCAACACCACGCTGTGTCTCAGCACCAACACCAACACCAACACCACGCTGTGTCTCAGTATCTACACCAACACCGCACTGTGCCTCAGCACCAACACCAACACCACGCTGTATCTCAACACCAACACCAACATCAACACCACGCTGTGTCTCAGCACCAAAACCAACACCAACACCACGCTGTGTCTCATCACCAACACCACCCTGAGTCTCAGCACCAACACCAACACCAACACCACGCTGTGTCTCAGCACCAACACCAACACCAACACCACGCTGTGTCTCAGCACCAACACCAACACCACGCTGTGTCTCAGCACCAACACCAACACCAAAACCACGCTGTGTCTCAGCACCAACAGCAACACCAACACAACGCTGTGTCTCAACACCAACAATAAGACCACGCTGTGTCTCCGCACCAACACCAACACCAACACCACGCTGTGTGTCATCACCAACACCAATACCACGCTGTGTCTCAGCACCTACACCAACACCACGCTGTGTCTCAGCACCAACACCAAAACGAACACCACGAAGTGTCTCAGCACCAACAACACCACGCTGTGTCTCAGCACCAACACCAACACCAACACAACGCTGTGTCTCAGCATCAACACCAACACCATGCTGTGTCTCAGCATCAACACAATCATCACGCTGCGTCTCAGCACCTACACCAACACCAACACCACGCTGCATCTCAGCACCAACACCAACACCAACACAACGCTTTGTCTCAGCACCAACATCAACACCACGCTGTGTCTCAGCACCAACACCAACACCACGCTGTGTGTCATCACCAACACCAACACCACGCTGTGTCTCAGCACCAACACCAACACCACGCTGTGTCTCAGCACCAACACCAAAACCAACACCACGATGTGTCTCAGCACCAGCAACACCACGCTGTTTCTCAGCACCAACACCAACACCAACACCCCGCTGTGTCTCAGCACAAACACCAACACGAACACAACGCTGTGTCTCAGCACCAACATCAACACCACGATGTGTCTCAGCACCAACAACAGCACGCTGTGTCTCAGCACCAACACCAACATGACGATGTGTCTCAGCACCAACAACACCACGCTGTGTCTCAGCACCAACACCAACACCAACACCATGCTGTGTCTCAGCACCAACACCAACACCAAAACCACACTGTGTCTCAGCACCAACACCAACACCACGCTGTGTCTCAGCACCAACACCAACACCAACACCACGCTGTGTCTCAGTATCTACACCAACACCGCACTGTGCCTCAGCACCAACACCAACACCACGCTGTATCTCAACACCAACACCAACATCAACACCACGCTGTGTCTCAGCACCAAAACCAACACCAACACCACGCTGTGTCTCATCACCAACACCAATACCACGCTGTGTCTCAGCACCTACACCAACACCACGCTGTGTCTCAGCACCAACACCAAAACGAACACCACGAAGTGTCTCAGCACCAACAACACCACGCTGTGTCTCAGCACCAACACCAACACCAACACAACGCTGTGTCTCAGCATCAACACCAACACCATGCTGTGTCTCAGCATCAACACAATCATCACGCTGCGTCTCAGCACCTACACCAACACCAACACCACGCTGCATCTCAGCACCAACACCAACACCAACACAACGCTTTGTCTCAGCACCAACATCAACACCACGCTGTGTCTCAGCACCAACACCAACACCACGCTGTGTCTCAGCACCAATACCAAAACAAACACCACGCTGTGTCTCATCACCAACAGCAACACCAACACCACGCTGTGTCTCAGCACCAACACCAACAACACGCTGTGTCTCAGCACCAACAACAACACCAAAACCACGCTGTGTCTCAGCACCAACAGCAACACCAACACAACGCTGTGTCTCAGCACCAACACCAACACCACGCTGTGTCTCAGCACCAACACCAACACCAACACCACGCTGTGTCTCAGCATCTACCCCAACACCGCACTGTGCCTCAGCACCAACACCAACACCACGCTGTGTCTCAGCACCAAAACCAACACCACGCTGTGTCTCAGCACCTACACAAACACCACGCTGTGTCTCAGCACCAACACCAACACCAACACCACGCTGTGTCTCAGCACCAACACCAACACCAACACCACACTTTGTCTCAGCACCAACACCAACAGCAATATCACGCTGTGTCTCTGCGCTAACACCAAAACCAACACCAAGCTGTCTCTCAGCACCATCAGCAACACCAACACCACGCTGTGTCTCAGCACCAACACCAACACCACACAGTGTCTCAGCACCAACACCAACACCACGCTGTGTCTCAGCACCAACACCAACACCAACACCACGCTGTGTCTCAGCACCAACACCAACACCACACTGTGTCTCAGCACCAACACCAACACCAACACCATGCTGTGTCTCAGCACCAACACCAACACCAACACCACGCTGTGTCTCAGCACCAACACCAACACCACGCTGTGTCTCAGCACCAAAACAAACACCAACACCACGCTGTGTCTCAGCACCAACAGCAACACCACGCTGTGTCTCAGCACCAACACCAACACCAACAACACGCTGTGTCTCAGTATCTACACCAACACCGCACTGTGCCTCAGCACCAACACCAACACCACGCTGTATCTCAACACCAACACCAACATCAACACCACGCTGTGTCTCAGCACCAAAACCAACACCAACACCACGCTGTGTCTCATCACCAACACCACCCTGAGTCTCAGCACCAACACCAACACCAACACCACGCTGTGTCTCAGCACCAACACCAACACCAACACCACGCTGTGTCTCAGCACCAACACCAACACCACGCTGTGTCTCAGCACCAACACCAACACCAAAACCACGCTGTGTCTCAGCACCAACAGCAACACCAACACAACGCTGTGTCTCAACACCAACAATAAGACCACGCTGTGTCTCCGCACCAACACCAACGCCAACACCACGCTGTGTGTCATCACCAACACCAATACCACGCTGTGTCTCAGCACCTACACCAACACCACGCTGTGTCTCAGCACCAACACCAAAACGAACACCACGAAGTGTCTCAGCACCAACAACACCACGCTGTGTCTCAGCACCAACACCAACACCAACACAACGCTGTGTCTCAGCATCAACACCAACACCATGCTGTGTCTCAGCATCAACACAATCATCACGCTGCGTCTCAGCACCTACACCAACACCAACACCACGCTGCATCTCAGCACCAACACCAACACCAACACAACGCTTTGTCTCAGCACCAACATCAACACCACGCTGTGTCTCAGCACCAACACCAACACCACGCTGTGTGTCAGCACCAACACCAACACCACGCTGTGTCTCAGCACCAACACCAACACCACGCTGTGTCTCAGCACCAACACCAAAACCAACACCACGATGTGTCTCAGCACCAGCAACACCACGCTGTTTCTCAGCACCAACACCAACACCAACACCCCGCTGTGTCTCAGCACAAACACCAACACGAACACAACGCTGTGTCTCAGCACCAACATCAACACCACGATGTGTCTCAGCACCAACAACACCACGCTGTGTCTCAGCACCAACACCAACATGACGATGTGTCTCAGCACCAACAACACCACGCTGTGTCTCAGCACCAACACCAACACCAACACCATGCTGTGTCTCAGCACCAACACCAACACCAAAACCACACTGTGTCTCAGCACCAACACCAACACCACGCTGTGTCTCAGCACCAACACCAACACCAACACCACGCTGTGTCTCAGTATCTACACCAACACCGCACTGTGCCTCAGCACCAACACCAACACCACGCTGTATCTCAACACCAACACCAACATCAACACCACGCTGTGTCTCAGCACCAAAACCAACACCAACACCACGCTGTGTCTCATCACCAACACCAATACCACGCTGTGTCTCAGCACCTACACCAACACCACGCTGTGTCTCAGCACCAACACCAAAACGAACACCACGAAGTGTCTCAGCACCAACAACACCACGCTGTGTCTCAGCACCAACACCAACACCAACACAACGCTGTGTCTCAGCATCAACACCAACACCATGCTGTGTCTCAGCATCAACACAATCATCACGCTGCGTCTCAGCACCTACACCAACACCAACACCACGCTGCATCTCAGCACCAACACCAACACCAACACAACGCTTTGTCTCAGCACCAACATCAACACCACGCTGTGTCTCAGCACCAACACCAACACCACGCTGTGTCTCAGCACCAATACCAAAACAAACACCACGCTGTGTCTCATCACCAACAGCAACACCAACACCACGCTGTGTCTCAGCACCAACACCAACAACACGCTGTGTCTCAGCACCAACAACAACACCAAAACCACGCTGTGTCTCAGCACCAACAGCAACACCAACACAACGCTGTGTCTCAGCACCAACACCAACACCACGCTGTGTCTCAGCACCAACACCAACACCAACACCACGCTGTGTCTCAGCATCTACCCCAACACCGCACTGTGCCTCAGCACCAACACCAACACCACGCTGTGTCTCAGCACCAAAACCAACACCACGCTGTGTCTCAGCACCTACACAAACACCACGCTGTGTCTCAGCACCAACACCAACACCAACACCACGCTGTGTCTCAGCACCAACACCAACACCAACACCACACTTTGTCTCAGCACCAACACCAACAGCAATATCACGCTGTGTCTCTGCGCTAACACCAAAACCAACACCAAGCTGTCTCTCAGCACCATCAGCAACACCAACACCACGCTGTGTCTCAGCACCAACACCAACACCACACAGTGTCTCAGCACCAACACCAACACCACGCTGTGTCTCAGCACCAACACCAACACCAACACCACGCTGTGTCTCAGCACCAACACCAACACCACACTGTGTCTCAGCACCAACACCAACACCAACACCATGCTGTGTCTCAGCACCAACACCAACACCAACACCACGCTGTGTCTCAGCACCAACACCAACACCACGCTGTGTCTCAGCACCAAAACAAACACCAACACCACGCTGTGTCTCAGCACCAACACCAACACCACGCTGTGTCTCAGCACCAACACCAACATCAACACCACGCTGTGTCTCAGCACCAAAAGCAACACCAACACCACGCTGTGTCTCATCACCAACACCACCCTGAGTCTCAGCACCAACACCAACACCAACACCACGCTGTGTCTCAGCACCAACACCAACACCAACACAACGCTGTGTCTCAGCACCAACACCAACACCATGCTGTGTCTCAGCACCAACACCAACACCAACACCACGCTGTGTCTCAGCACCAACACCAACACCACGCTCTGTCTCAACACCAACAATAAGACCACGCTGTGTCTCCGCACCAACACCAACACCAACACCACGCTGTGTGTCATCACCAACACCAATACCACGCTGTGTCTCAGCACCTACACCAACACCACGCTGTGTCTCAGCACCAACACCAAAACGAACACCACGAAGTGTCTCAGCACCAACAACACCACGCTGTGTCTCAGCACCAACACCAACACCAACACTACGCTGTGTCTCAGCATCAACACCAACACCATGCTGTGTCTCAGCATCAACACAATCATCACGCTGCGTCTCAGCACCTACACCAACACCAACATTACGCTGCATCTCAGCACCAACACCAACACCAACACAACGCTTTGTCTCAGCACCAACATCAACACCACGCTGTGTCTCAGCACCAACACCAACACCACGCTGTGTCTCAGCACCAACACCAACACCACGCTGTGTCTCAGCACCAAAACCAACACCACGCTGTGTCTCAGCACCTACACCAACACCACGCTGTGTCTCAGCACCAACACCAAAACCAACACCACGATGTGTCTCAGCACCAACAACACCACGCTGTGTCTCAGCACCAACACCAATACCAACACAACGCTGTGTCTCAGCATCAACACCAACACCAACACCACACTGTGTCTCAGCACCAACACCAACACCAACACCACGCTGTTTACAGCACCAACACCAACACCACGATGTGTCTCAGCACCAACACCAACACCAAAACCACGCTGTGTCTCAGCACCAACAGCAACACCAACACAACGCTGTGTCTCAGCACCAACATCAACACCACGCTGTGTCTCAGCACCAACACCAACACCAAAACCACGCTGTGTCTCAGCACCAACACCAACACCAACACCACGCTGTGTCTCAGCACCAACACCAACACCAACACCACGCTGTGTCTCAGCACCAACACCAACACCACGCTGTGTGTCAGCACCAACACCAACACCATAACCACGCTGTGTCTCAGCACCAACCCCGGTCTCAGCACCAACACCAACACCACGCTGTGTCTCAGCACCAACACCAACACCAACACCACGCTGTGTCTCAGCACCAACACCAACACCAACACCACGCTGTGTCTCAGCACCAATAACAACACCATGCTGTGTCTCAGCACCAACACCAACACCAACACCACGCTGTGTCTCAGCACCAACACCAACACCACGCTGTGTCTCAACACCAACAATAAGACCACGCTGTGTCTCCGCACCAACACCAACACCAACACCACGCTGTGTGTCATCACCAACACCAATACCACGCTGTGTCTCAGCACCTACACCAACACCACGCTGTGTCTCAGCACCAACACCAAAAACGAACACCACGAAGTGTCTCAGCACCAACAACACCACGCTGTGTCTCAGCACCAACACCAACACCAACACAACGCTGTGTCTCAGCATCAACACCAACACCATGCTGTGTCTCAGCATCAACACAATCATCACGCTGCGTCTCAGCACCTACACCAACACCAACACCACGCTGCATCTCAGCACCAACACCAACACCAACACAACGCTTTGTCTCAGCACCAACATCAACACCACGCTGTGTCTCAGCACCAACACCAACACCACGCTGTGTCTCAGCACCAATACCAAAACAAACACCATGCTGTGTCTCATCACCAACACCAACACCAACACCACGCTGTGTCTCAGCACCAACACCAACAACACGCTGTGTCTCAGCACCAACACCAACACCAAAACCACGCTGTGTCTCAGCACCAACAGCAACACCAACACAACGCTGTGTCTCAGCACCAACACCAACACCACGCTGTGTCTCAGCACCAACACCAACACCAACACCACGCTGTGTCTCAGCATCTACCCCAACACCGCACTGTGCCTCAGCACCAACACCAACACCAACACCACGCTGTGTCTCAGCACCAACAGCAACACCAACACAACGCTGTGTCTCAGCACCAACACCAACACCAGGCTGTTTCTCAGCACCAACACCAACACCAACACCACGCTGTGTCTCAGCACCAACACCAACACCACGCTGTGTCTCAGCACCAACAATAAGACCACGCTGTGTCTCCGCACCAACACCAACACCAACACCACGCTGTGTGTCATCACCAACACCAATACCACGCTGTGTCTCAGCACCTACACCAACACCACGCTGTGTCTCAGCACCGACACCAAAACCAACACCACGAAGTGTCTCAGCACCAACAACACCACGCTGTGTCTCAGCACCAACAACAACACCAACACAACGCTGTGTCTCAGCATCAACACCAACACCATGCTGTGTCTCAGCATCAACACAATCATCACGCTGCGTCTCAGCACCTACACCAACACCAACACCACGCTGCGTCTCAGCACCAACACCAACACCAACACAACGCTGTGTCTCAGCACCAATACCAACACCACGCTGTGTCTCAGCACCAACACCAACACCAAAACCACGCTGTGTCTCAGCACCAACACCAACACCAACACCACGCTGTGTCTCAGCACCAACACCAACACCAACACCACGCTGTGTCTCAGCACCAACACCAACACCACGCTGTGTGTTAGCACCAACACCAACACCATAACCACGCTGTTTCTCAGCACCAACAGCAACACCAACACAACGCTGTGTCTCAGCACCAACATCAACACCACGCTGTGTCTCAGCACCAACACCAACACCAACACCACGCTGTGTCTCAGCACCAACACCAACACCAACACCACGCTGTGTCTCAGCACCAACACCAACACCAACACCACGCTGTGTCTCAGCACCAACACCAACAAAATGCTGTGTCTCAGCACCAACACCAACACCAAAACCACGCTGTGTCTCAGCACCAACAGCAACACCAACACAACGCTGTGTCTCAGCACCAATACCAACACCATGCTGTGTCTCAGCACCAACACCAACACCAACACCACGCTGTGTCTCAGCACCAACACCAACACCACGCTGTGTCTCAACACCAACAATAAGACCACGCTGTGTCTCCGCACCAACACCAACACCAACACCACGCTGTGTGTCATCACCAACACCAATACCACGCTGTGTCTCAGCACCTACACCAACACCACGCTGTGTCTCAGCACCAACACCAAAACGAACACCACGAAGTGTCTCAGAACCAACAACACCACGCTGTGTCTCAGCACCAACACCAACACCAACACAACGCTGTGTCTCAGCATCAACACCAACACCATGCTGTGTCTCAGCATCAACACAATCATCACGCTGCGTCTCAGCACCTACACCAACACCAACACCACGCTGCATCTCAGCACCAACACCAACACCAACACAACGCTTTGTCTCAGCTCCAACTTCAACACCACGCTGTGTCTCAGCACCAACACCAACCCCACGCTGTGTCTCAGCACCAATACCAAAACAAACACCATGCTGTGTCTCATCACCAACACCAACACCAACACCACGCTGTGTCTCAGCACCAACACCAACAACACGCTGTGTCTCAGCACCAACACCAACAACAAAACCACGCTGTGTCTCAGCACCAACAGCAACACCAACACAACGCTGTGTCTCAGCACCAACACCAACACCACGCTGTGTCTCAGCACCAACACCAACACCAACACCACGCTGTGTCTCAGCATCTACCCCAACACCGCACTGTGCCTCAGCACCAACACCAACACCACGCTGTGTCTCAGCACCAAAACCAACACCACGCTGTGTCTCAGCACCTACACAAACACCACGCTGTGTCTCAGTCCCAACACCAACACCAACACCACGCTGTGTCTCAGCACCAACACCAACACCAACACCACACTTTGTCTCAGCACCAACACCAACAGCAATATCACGCTGTGTCTCTGCACCAACACCAACACCAACACCACACTGTGTCTCTGCGCTAACACCAACACCACGCTGTGTCTCAGCACCAAAACCAACACCAACACCACGCTGTGTCTCAGCACCAACACCAACACCACGCTGTGTCTCAGCACAACACCAACACCAACACCACGCTGTGTCTCAGCACCTACACCAAAACCACACTGTGCCTCAGCACCAACACCAAAACCACGCTGTATCTCAACACCAACACCAACACCAACACCACGCTGTGTCTCAGCACCAAAACAAACACCAACACCACGCTGTGTCTCATCACCAACACCAACACCACCCTGAGTCTCAGCACCAACACCAACACCAAGCTCTTTCTCAGCACCAACACCAACACCTACACCACGCTGTGTCTCAGCACCAATACCAACACCAACACCACGCTGTGTCTCATCACCAACACCAACACCACACTGTGTCTCAGCACCAACACCAACACCAACACCACGCTGTGTGTCATCACCAACACCAACACCACGCTGTGTCTCAGCACCAACACCAACACCACGCTGTGTCTCAGCACCAACACCAAAACCAACACCACGATGTGTCTCAGCACCAGCAACACCACGCTGTTTCTCAGCAACAACACCAACACCAACACCCCGCTGTGTCTCAGCACAAACACCAACACGAACACAACGCTGTGTCTCAGCACCAACATCAACACCACGATGTGTCTCAGCACCAACAACACCACGCTGTGTCTCAGCACCAACACCAACACGACGATGTGTCTCAGCACCAACAACACCACGCTGTGTCTCAGCACCAACACCAACACCAACACCATGCTGTGTCTCAGCACCAACACCAACACCAAAACCACACTGTGTCTCAGCACCAACACCAACACCACGCTGTGTCTCAGCAACAAAACCAACACCAACACCACGCTGTGTCTCAGCACCAACACCAACACCATGCTGTGTCTCAGCACCAACACCAACACCAACACCACGCTGTGTCTCAGTATCTACACCAAGACCGCACTGTGCCTCAGCACCAACACCAACACCACGCTGTATCTCAACACCAACACCAACATCAACACCACGCTGTGTCTCAGCACCAAAACCAACACCAACACCACGCTGTGTCTCATCACCAACACCAATACCATGCTGTGTCTCAGCACCTACACCAACACCACGCTGTGTCTCAGCACCAACACCAGAACGAACACCACAAAGTGTCTCAGCACCAACAACACCACGCTGTGTCTCAGCACAAACACCAATACCAACACAATGCTGTGTCTCAGCACCTACACCAACAGCAACACCACGCGGCATCTCAGCACCAAAACCAACACCAACACAACGCTTTGTCTCAGCACCAACATCAACACCACGCTGTGTCTCAGCACCAACACCAACACCACGCTGTGTCTCAGCACCAATACCAAAACAAACACCACGCTGTGTCTCATCACCAACAGCAACACCAACACCACGCTGTGTCTCAGCACCAACACCAACAACACGCTGTGTCTCAGCACCAACAACAACACCAAAACCACGCTGTGTCTCAGCACCAACAGCAACACCAACACAACGCTGTGTCTCAGCACCAACACCAACACCACGCTGTGTCTCAGCACCAACACGAACACCAACACCACGCTGTGTCTCAGCATCTACCCCAACACCGCACTGTGCCTCAGCACCATCACCAACACCACGCTGTGTCTCAGCACCAAAACCAACACCACGCTGTGTCTCAGCACCTACACAAACACCACGCTGTGTCTCAGCACCAACACCAACACCAACACCACGCTGTGTCTCAGCACCAACACCAACACCAACACCACACTTTGTCTCAGCACCAACACCAACAGCAATATCACGCTGTGTCTCTGCGCTAACACCAAAACCAACACCAAGCTGTCTCTCAGCACCATCAGCAACACCAACACCACGCTGTGTCTCAGCACCAACACCAACACCACACAGTGTCTCAGCACCAACACCAACACCACGCTGTGTCTCAGCACCAACACCAACACCAACACCACGGTGTCTCAGCACCAACACCAACACCACACTGTGTCTCAGCACCAACACCAACACCAACACCATGCTGTGTCTCAGCACCAACACCAACACCACGCTGTGTCTCAGCACCAACACCAACACCACGCTGTGTCTCAGCACCAAAACAAACACCAACACCACGCTGTGTCTCAGCACCAACACCAACACCACGCTGTGTCTCAGCACCAACACCAACACCAACACCACGCTGTGTCTCAGCACCAAAACCAACTCCACGCTGTGTCTCAGCACCTACACCAACACCACGCTGTGTCTCAGCACCAACACCAAAACCAACACCATGATGTGTCTCAGCACCAACAACACCACGCTGTGTCTCAGCACCAACACCAATACCAACACCACGCTGTGTCTCAGCACAAACACCAACACCAAAACCACGCTGTGTCTCAGCACCAACAGCAACTCCAACATAATGCTGTGTCTCCGCACCAACACCAACACCACGCTGTTTCTGCGCACCAACTCCAACACCAACACCACGCTGTGTCTCAGCACCAACACCAACACCAACACCACGCTGTGTCTCAGCAACAACATCAACACCACACTGTGTCTCAGCACCAACACCAACACCAACACCACGCTGTGTCTCAGCACCAACACCAACACCAACACCACGCTGTGTCTCAGCACCAACACCAACACCAACACCACGCTGTGTCTCAGCACCAACACCAACACCAACACCACGCTGTTTCTCAGCACCAACACCAACACCAACACCACGCTGTGTCTCAGCACCAACACCAACACCACGCTGTGTCTCAGCACCAAAACAAACACCAACACCACGCTGTGTCTCAGCACCAACACCAACACCACGCTGGGTCTCAGCACCAACACCAACACCAACACCACGCTGTGTCTCAGCACCAAAACCAACTCCACGCTGTGTCTCAGCACCTACACCAACACCACGCTGTGTCTCAGCACCAACACCAAAACCAACACCATGATGTGTCTCAGCACCAACAACACCACGCTGTGTCTCAGCACCAACACCAATACCAACACCACGCTGTGTCTCAGCACAAACACCAACACCAAAACCACGCTGTGTCTCAGCACCAACAGCAACAGCAACACAATGCTGTGTCTCCGCACCAACACCAACACCACGCTGTTTCTGCGAACCAACTCCAACACCAACACCACGCTGTGTCTCAGCACCAACACCAACACCAACACCACGCTGTGTCTCAGCAACAACATCAACACCACACTGTGTCTCAGCACCAACACCAACACCAACACCACGCTGTGTCTCAGCACCAACACCAACACCAACACCACGCTGTGTCTCAGCACCAACACCAACACCAACACCACGCTGTTTCTCAGCACCAACACCAACACCAAAACCACGCTGTGTCTCAGCACCAACAGCAACACCAACACAACGCTGTGTCTCAGCACCAACACCAACACCAGGCTGTTTCTCAGCACCAACACCAACACCAACACCACGCTGTGTCTCAGCACCAACACCAACACCACGCTGTGTCTCAGCACCAACAATAAGACCACGCTGTGTCTCCGCACCAACACCAACACCAACACCACGCTGTGTGTCATCACCAACACCAATACCACGCTGTGTCTCAGCACCAACACCAACACCACGCTGTGTCTCGGCACCAACACCAACACCAACACCACGCTGCGTCTCAGCACCAACACCAATACCACGCTGTGTGTCAGCCCCAACAATAACACCACGCTGTGTCTCAGCACCAACACCAACACCAACACCACGCTGTGTCTCAGTTCCAACACCAACACCACGCTGTGTCTCAGCACCAACACCAACACCACGCTGTGTTTCAGCACCAACAATAACACCACGCTGTGTCTCAGCACCAACACCAACACCAACACCACGCTGTGTCTCAGCACCAACAATAACACCACGCTGTGTCTCAGCACCAACACCAACACCAACACCACGCTGTGTCTCAGCACCAACAGAAACACCAACACCACGCTGTGTCTCAGCATCAACACCAACACCACGCTGTGTCTCAGCACCATTTCGAACACCAACACCAACACCAACACCACGCTGTGTCTCAGCATCAACACCAACACCAACACCACACTGTGTCTCAGCACCAACACCTACACCACGCTGTGTCTCCGCACCAACACCAACACCACGCTGTGTCTCCGCACCAACACCAACACCAACACCAACACCACGCTGTGTCTCAGCACTAACACTATCAAAACACTGTATCTCAGCACCAACACCAACATCAACACCATGCTCTGTCTCAGCACCAACACCAAAACCACGCTGTATCTCAGCACCAACACCAACACCACGCTGTATCTCAGCACCAACACCAACACCAAAACCACGCTGTGTCTCAGCACCAACATCAACACCAACACCAACACCGCGCTATGTCTCAGCACTAACAAAAACACCACACTGTGTCTCAGCACTAACACCAACACCACACTGTGTCTCAGCACCAACACCAACACCACGCTGTGTCTCAGCACCAACACCAACACCAACACCACGCTGTGTCTCAGCACCAACACCAACACGACGCTGTGTCTCAGCACCAAAACCAACACCAACACCACGCTGTGTCTCAGCACCAACATCAACACCATGCTGTGTCTCAGCACCAACACCAACACCAACACCACGCTGTGTCTCATCACCAACACCAATACCATGCTGTGTCTCAGCACCTACACCAACACCACGCTGTGTCTCAGCACCAACACCAAAACGAACACCACGAAGTGTCTCAGCACCAACAACACCACGCTGTGTCTCAGCACCAACACCAACACCAACACAATGCTGTGTCTCAGCACCTACACCAACAGCAACACCACGCGGCATCTCAGCACCAACACCAACACCAACACAACGCTTTGTCTCAGCACCAACATCAACACCACGCTGTGTCTCAGCACCAACACCAACACCACGCTGTGTCTCAGCACCAATACCAAAACAAACACCACGCTGTGTCTCATCACCAACAGCAACACCAACACCACGCTGTGTCTCAGCACCAACACCAACAACACGCTGTGTCTCAGCACCAACAACAACACCAAAACCATGCTGTGTCTCAGCACCAACAGCAACACCAACACAACGCTGTGTCTCAGCACCAACACCAACACCACGCTGTGTCTCAGCACCAACACCAACACCAACACCACGCTGTGCCTCAGCATCTACCCCAACACCGCACTGTGCCTCAGCACCAACACCAACACCACGCTGTGTCTCAGCACCAAAACCAACACCACGCTGTGTCTCAGCACCTACACAAACACCACGCTGTGTCTCAGCACCAACACCAACACCAACACCACGCTGTGTCTCAGCACCAACACCAACACCAACACCACACTTTGTCTCAGCACCAACACCAACAGCAATATCACGCTGTGTCTCTGCGCTAACACCAAAACCAACACCAAGCTGTCTCTCAGCACCAACACCAACACCACACAGTGTCTCAGCACCAACACCAACACCACGCTGTGTCTCAGCACCAACACCAACACCAACACCACGCTGTGTCTCAGCACCAACACCAACACCACACTGTGTCTCAGCACCAACACCAACACCAACACCATGCTGTGTCTCAGCACCAACACCAACACCAACACCACGCTGTGTCTCAGCACCAACACCAACACCACGCTGTGTCTCAGCACCAAAACAAACACCAACACCACGCTGTGTCTCAGCACCAACACCAACACCACGCTGTGTCTCAGCACCAACACCAACACCAACACCACGCTGTGTCTCAGCACCAAAACCAACTCCACGCTATGTCTCAGCACGTACACCAACACCACGCTGTGTCTCAGCACCAACACCAAAACCAACACCATGATGTGTCTCAGCACCAACAACACCACGCTGTGTCTCAGCACCAACACCAATACCAACACCACGCTGTGTCTCAGCACAAACACCAACACCAACACAACGCTGTGTCTCAGCATCAACACCAACACCAACACCAGACTGTGTCTCAGCACCAAAACCAACACCAACACCACGCTTTGTCTCAGAACCAACACCAACACCACGCTGTGTCTCAGCACCAACACCAACACCAACACCACGCTGTGTCTCAGCACCAACAGCAACACCAACACAATGCTGTGTCTCCGCACCAACACCAACACCACGCTGTTTCTGCGCACCAACTCCAACACCAACACCACGCTGTGTCTCAGCACCAACACCAACACCAACACCACGCTGTGTCTCAGCAACAACATCAACACCACACTGTGTCTCAGCACCAACACCAACACCAACACTACGCTGTGTCTCAGCACCAACACCAACACCAACACCACGCTGTGTCTCAGCACCAACACCAACACCAACACCACGCTGTTTCTCAGCACCAACACCAACACCAAAACCACGCTGTGTCTCAGCACCAACAGCAACACCAACACAACGCTGTGTCTCAGCACCAACACCAACACCAGGCTGTTTCTCAGCACCAACACCAACACCAACACCACGCTGTGTCTCAGCACCAACACCAACACCACGCTGTGTCTCAGCACCAACAATAAGACCACGCTGTGTCTCCGCACCAACACCAACAACAACACCACGCTGTGTGTCATCACCAACACCAATACCACGCTGTGTCTCAGCACCTACACCAACACCACGCTGTGTCTCAGCACCGACACCAAAACCAACACCACGAAGTGTCTCAGCACCAACAACACCACGCTGTGTCTCAGCACCAACAACAACACCAACACAACGCTGTGTCTCAGCATCAACACCAACACCATGCTGTGTCTCAGCATCAACACAATCATCACACTGCGTCTCAGCACCTACACCAACACCAACACCACGCTGCGTCTCAGCACCAACACCAACACCAACACAACGCTGTGTCTCAGCACCAACACCAACACCACGCTGTGTCTCAGCACCAACACCAACACCAAAACCACGCTGTGTCTCAGCACCAACAGCAACAACAACACAACGCTGTGTCTCAGCACCAACACCAACACCACGCTGTGTCTCGGCACCAACACCAACACCAACACCACGCTGCGTCTCAGCACCAACACCAATACCACGCTGTGTCTCAGCCCCAACAATAACACCACGCTGTGTCTCAGCACCAACACCAACACCAACACCACGCTGTGTCTCAGTTCCAACACCAACACCACGCTGTGTCTCAGCACCAACACCAACACCACGCTGTGTCTCAGCACCAACAATATCACCACGCTGTGTCTCAGCACCAACACCAACACCAACACCACGCTGTGTCTCAGCACCAACAATAACACCACGCTGTGTCTCAGCACCAACACCAACACCAACACCACGCTGTGTCTCAGCACCAACAGAAACACCAACACCACGCTGTGTCTCAGCATCAACACCAACACCACGCTGTGTCTCAGCACCATTTCGAACACCAACACCAACACCAACACCACGCTGTGTCTCAGCATCAACACCAACACCAACACCACACTGTGTCTCAGCACCAACACCTACACCACGCTGTGTCTCCGCACCAACACCAACACCACGCTGTGTCTCCACACCAACACCAACACCAACACCAACACCACGCTCTGTCTCAGCACTAACACTATCAAAACACTGTATCTCAGCACCAACACCAACATCAACACCATGCTCTGTCTCAGCACCAACACCAAAACCACGCTGTATCTCAGCACCAACACCAACACCACGCTGTATCTCAGCACCAACACCAACACCAAAACCACGCTGTGTCTCAGCACCAACATCAACACCAACACCAACACCGCGCTATGTCTCAGCACTAACAAAAACACCACACTGTGTCTCAGCACCAACACCAACACCACACTGTGTCTCAGCACCAACACCAACACCACGCTGTGTCTCAGCACCAACACCAACACCAACACCACGCTGTGTCTCAGCACCAACACCAACACGACGCTGTGTCTCAGCACCAAAACCAACACCAACAACACGCTGTGTCTCAGCACCAACATCAACACCATGCTGTGTCTCAGCACCAACACCAACACCAACACCACGCTGTGTCTCAGCACCTACACCAACACCACACTGTGCCTCAGCACCAACACCAACACCACGCTGTATCTCAACACCAACACCAACATCAGCACCACGCTGTGTCTCAGAACCAAAACCAACACCAACACCACGCTGTGTCTCATCACCAACACCAACACCACCCTGAGTCTCAGCACCAACACCAACACCAACACCACGCTGTGTCTCATCACCAACACCAACACCACGCTCTTTCTCAGAACCAACACCAACACCAATACCACGCTGTGTCTCAGCACCAACACCAACACCACGCTGTGTCTCAGCACCAACACCAACACCAACACCACGCTGTGTGTCATCACCAACACCAACACCACGCTGTGTCTCAGCACCTACACCAACACCACGCTGTGTCTCAGCACCAACACCAAAACCAACACCACGATGTGTCTCAGCACCAACAACACCACGCTGTGTCTCAGCACCAACACCAACACCAACACCACGCTGTGTCTCAGCACCAACACCAACACCAACACAACGCTCTGTCTCAGCATCAACACCAACACCATGCTGTGTCTCAGCTTCAACACAAACATCACGCTGTGTCTCAGCACCAACACCAACACCAACACCACGCTGTGTCTCAGCACCAACACCAACACCAACACAACGCTGTGTCTCTGCACCAACATCAACACCACGCTGTGTCTCAGCACTAACACCAACACCAAACTGTCTCTCAGCACCAACACCAACACCACGCTGCGTCCCAGCACCAACACCATCACCAACACCACGCTGTGTCTCAGCACCAACACCAAAACCAAGCTGTGTCTCAGCACCAAAACCAACACCAACACCATGCTGATTCTCAGCACCAACACCAACACCACGCTGTGTCTCAGCACCAACACCAACACCACGCTGTGTCTCAGCACCTACACCAACACCACACTGTGCCTCAGCACCAACACCAACACCACGCTGTATCTCAACACCAACACCAACACCAACACCACGCTGTGTCTCAGCACCAAAACCAACACCAACACCACGCTGTGTCTCATCACCAACACCAACATCATCCTGAGTCTCAGCACCAACACCAACACCAACACCACCCTGTATCTGATCACCAACACGAGCACCACGCTCTTTCTCAGCACCAATTCCAACACCAACACCAACACCACGCTGTGTCTCAGCACCAACACCAACACCACGCTGTGTCTCAGCACCAATACCAACACCAAAACCACGCTGTGTCTCATAACCAACACCAACACCACGCTGTGTCTCAGCACCAACACCAACACCACACTGTGTGTCATTACCATCACCAACACCACGCTGTGTCTCAGCACCAACACCAACACCACGCTGTGTCTCAGCACCAACACCAACACCAAAACCACGCTGTGTCTCAGCACAAACACCAACACCAACACAACGCTGTGTCTCAGCACCAACACCAACACCACACTGTGTCTCAGCACCAACACCAACACCAACACCACGCTGTGTCTCAGCACCAACAACAACACCACGCTGTGTCTCAGCACCAGCACCAACACCAAAACCACGCTGTGTCTCAGCACCAACAGCAACACCAACACAACGCTGTTTCTCAGCACCAACAGCAACACCACGCAGTGTCTCCGAACCAACACCAACACCAACACCAACACCACGCTGTGTCTCAGCACCATCACCAACACCACGCTGTGTCTCAGCACCAACAATAACACCACGCTGTGTCTCAGCACCAACACCAACACCAACACCACGCTGTGTCTCAGCACCAACACCAACACCAACACAACGCTGTGTCTCAGCACCAACACCAACACCATCACCATGATTGTCTCAGCACCAATGCCAAAACCAACATCACGCTGTGTCTCAGCACTAACACCCACACCACGCTGTGTCTCAGCACCAACACCAACACCACGCTGTGTGTCAGCACCAACACCAACACCAACACAACACTGTGTCTCAGCACCAACACCAACACCAACACCACGCTGTGTGTCAGCACCAACACCAACACCAACACCACACTGTGTCTCGGCACAAACACCAACACCAACATCACGCTGTGTCTCTGCACCATCACCAACACCAACACCAACACCAACACCACGCTGTGTCTCTGCACTAACACCAAAACCAACACCAAGCTGTGTTTCAGCACCATCACCAACACCAACACCACGCGGTGTCTCAGCACCAACACCAACACAACGCTGTGTCTCAGCACCAACAACAACACCACGCTGTGTCTCAGCACCAACACCAACACCACACTGTGTCTCAGCAAAAACACCAACACCAACACCATGCTGTGTCTCAGCACCAACACCAACACCAACACCACGCTGTGTCTCAGCACCAACACCAACACCACGCTGTGTCTCAGCACCAACACCAACACCACGCTGTGACTCAGCACCAACACCAACACCAGCACCAACACCAACACGACGCTGTGTCTCACCACCAACACCAACACCAACACCACGCTGTGTCTCAGCACCAACTCCAACACCAACACCATGTTTGTCTCAGCACCAACACCAACACCAACATCACGCTGTGTCTCAGCACTAACAGCAACACCACGCTGTGTCTCAGCACTAACACCAACACCAACACCACACTGTGTCTCAGCAGCAACACCAACACCACGCTGTGTCTCAGCACCAACACCAGCAACAACACCACGCTGTGTCTCAGCACCAACAGCAACACCAACACATCGCTGTGTCTCAGCACCAAGACCAACAAAAACACCCCGATGTGTCTCAGCACCAACACCAACACTAACACGACGGTGTGTCTCAGCACCAACACCAACACCACGCTGTGTCTCAGCACCAACACCAACACCAAAACCACACTGTGTCTCAGCACCAAGACCAACACCAACACCACGCTGTGACTCAGGACCAACACCAACACCACGCTGTGTCTCAGCACCAACACCACGCTGTATCTCAGCACCAACACCAACACCAACACCACGCTGTGTCTCAGCACCAACACCAACACCAACACCACGCTGTGTCTCAGCACCAACACCAACACCAACACCACGCTGTGTCTCAGCACCAACACCAACACCAACACCACGCTGTGTCTCATCACCAACACCAACACCACGCTGTGTTTCAGCACCAAAACAACACCAACACCACGCTGTGTCTCAGTACCAACACCAACACCAACACCACGCTCTGTCTCGGCACCAACACCAACACCAAAACCACGCTGTGTCTCAGCCCCAACACCAACATCAACAGCACACTGTGTCTCAGCACCAACACCAACACAAACACCACACTGTGTCTCAGCACCAAAATCAACTCCAACACCACGCTGTCTCAGCACCAACACCAACACAAACACCACGCTGTGTCTCAGCACCAACACGAACACCAACACCACTCTGTGTCTCAACACCAACACCATCACAAACACCACGCTGTGTCTCAGCACCAACACCAACACCAACACCACGCTGTGTCTCAGTACCAACACCAACAACAACACCACGCTGTGTCTCAGCACCAACACCATCACCACGCAGTGTCTCATCACCAACACCAACACCACGCTGTGTCTCAGCACCAAAACAACACCAACACCACGCTGTGTCTCAGCACAAACACCAACACCAACACCACGCTCTGTCTCAGCACCAACACCAACACCAAAACCACGCTGTGTCTCAGCCCCAACACCAACACCAACAGCACACTGTGTCTCAGCATCAGCACCAACACAAACACCACACTGTGTCTCAGCACCAAAATCGACTCCAACACCACGCTGTCTCAGCACCAACACCAACACAAACACCACGTTGTGTCTCAGCACCAACACCAACAAAAACACCCCGCTGTGTCTCAGCACCAACACCAACAACAACACGACGGTGTGTCTCAGCACCAACACCAACACCACGCTGTGTCTCAGCACCAACAAAAACACCAACACCACGCTGTGTCTCAGCACCAACACCAACACCAACACCACACTGTGTCTCAGCACCAAGACCAACACCAACACCTCGCTGTGTCTCAGCACCAACACCAACACCACGCTGTGTCTCAGCACCAACACCACGGTGTGTCTCAGCACCAACACCAACACCAACACCACGCTGTGTCTCAGCACCAACACCAACACCAACACCACGCTGTGTCTCAGCACCAACACCAACACCAACACCACGCTGTGTCTCAGCACCAACACCAACACCAACACCACGCTGTGTCTCATCACCAACACCAACATCACCCTGAGTCTCAGCACCAACACCAACACCAACACCGCGCTGTATCTCATCACCAACACCAGCACCACGCTCTTTCTCAGTACCAACACCAACACCAACACCAACACCACGCTGTGTCTCAGCACCAACACCAACACCACGCTGTGTCTCAGCACCAATACCAACACCAAAACCACGCTGTGTCTCATAACCAACACCAACACCACGCTGTGTCTCAGCACCAACACCAGCACCAACACCACACTGTGTGTCATCACCATCACCAACACCACGCTGTGTCTCAGCACCAACACCAACACCACGCTGTGTCTCAGCACCAACACCAACACCAAAACCACGCTGTGTCTCAGCACAAACACCAACACCAACACAACGCTGTGTCTCAGCACCAACACCAACACCACACTGTGTCTCAGCACCAACACCAACACCACGCTGTGTATCAGCACCAACACCAACACCAAAACCACACTGTGTCTCAGCACCAACAGCAACACCACGCAGTGTCTCAGCACCAACACCAACACCAGCACCACGCTGTGTCTCAGCACCAACACCAACACCACGCTGTGTCTCAGCACCAACAATAACACCACGCTTTGTCTCAGCACCAACACCAACACCAACACCACGCTGTGTCTCAGCACCAACACCAACACCAACACAACGCTGTGTCTCAGCACCAACACCAACACCATCACCATGATTGTCTCAGCACCAATGCCAACACCAACATCACGCTTTGTCTCAGCACTAACACCCACACCACGCTGTGTCTCAGCACCAACACCAACACCACGCTGTGTGTCAGCACCAACACCAAAACCAACACCACGCTGTGTCTCAGCACCAACACCAACACCAACACCACGCTGTGTGTCAGCACCAACACCAACACCAATACCACGCTGTCTCAGGACAAACACCAACACCACGTTGTGTCTCAGCACCAACACCAACACCAACACCACGCTGTGTCTCAGCACCAACACCAACACCAACACCACACTGTGTCTCGGCACAAACACCAACACCAACATCACGCTGTGTCTCTGCACCAACACCAACACCAACACCAACACCAACACCACGCTGTGTCTCTGCACTAACACCAAAACCAACACCAAGCTATGTTTCAGCACCATCACCAACACCAACACCACGCGGTGTCTCAGCACCAACACCAACACCACGCTGTGTCTCAGCACCAACACCAACACCACGCTGTGTCTCACCACCAACACCAGCACCAACACCACGCTGTGTCTCAGCACCAACACCAACACCACGCTGTGTCTCAGCACCAACACCAACACCACGCTGTGTCTCAGCACCAACACCAACACCACGCTGTGACTCAGCACCAACACCAACACCAGCACCAACACCAACACAACGCTGTGTCTCACCACCAACACCAACACCAACACCACGCTGTGTCTCAGCACCAACTCCAACACCAACACCATGTTTGTCTCAGCACCAACACCAACACCAACATCACGCTGTGTCTCAGCACTAACAGCAACACCACGCTGTGTCTCAGCACCAACACCACGCTGTGTCTCAGCACCAACACCAACACCACGCTGTGTCTCAGCACCAACACCAACACCAACACCACGCTGTGTCTCAGCACCAACACCAACACCAACACCACGCTGTGTCTCAGCACCAACATCAACACCCACACCACGCTGTGTCTCATCACCAACACCAACATCACCCTGAGTCTCAGCACCAACACCAACACCGCGCTGTATCTCATCACCAACACCAGCACCACGCTCTTTCTCAGCACCAACACCAACACCAACACCAACACCACGCTGTGTCTCAGCACCAACACCAACACCATGCTGTGTCTCAGCACCAACACCAACACCAACACCACGCTGTGTCTCAGCAGCAACACCAACACCACGCTGTGTCTCAGCACCAACAATAAGACCACGCTGTGTCTCCACACCAACACCAACACCAACACCACGCTGTGTGTCATCACCAACACCAATATCACGCTGTGTCTCAGCACCTACACCAACACCACGCTGTGTCTCAGCACCGACACCAAAACCAACACCACAAAGTGTCTCAGCACCAACAACACCACGCTGTGTCTCAGCATCAACACCAACACCATGCTGTGTCTCAGCATCAACACAATCATCACGCTGCGTCTCAGCACCTACACCAACACCAACACCACGCTGCATCTCAGCACCAACACCAACACCAACACAACGCTTTGTCTCAGCACCAACATCAACACCACGCTGTGTCTCAGAACCAACACCAACACCACGCTGTGTCTCAGCACCAACACCAAAACCAACACCACGCTGTGTCTCATCACCAACACCAACACCAACACCACGCTGTGTCTCAGCACCAACACCAACACCACGCTGTGTCTCAGCACCAACACCAACACCAAAACCACTCTGTGTCTCAGCACCAACAGCAACAACAACACAACGCTGTGTCTCAGCACCAACACCAACACCACGCTGTGTCTCAGCACCAACACCAACACCAACACCACGCTGTGTCTCAGCACCAACACCAATACCACGCTGTGTCTCAGCCCCAACAATAACACCACGCTGTGTCTCAGCACCAACACCAACACCAACACCACACTGTGTCTCAGTTCCAACACCAACACCACGCTGTCTCTCAGCACAAACACCAACACCACGCTGTGTCTCAGCAGCAACAATAACACCACGCTGTGTCTCAGCACCAACACCAACACCAACACCACGCTGTGTCTCAGCACCAACAATAACACCACGCTGTGTCTCAGCACCAACACCAACACCAACAAAACGCATTGTCTCAGCACTAACAAAAACACCACGCTGTGTCTCAGCACTAACACCAACACCAAGCTGTGTCTCAGCACCAACACCAACACCACGCTGTGTCTCAGCACCAACACCAACTCCAAAACCACGTTGTGTCTCAGCACCAACACCAACACCACGCTGTGTCTCAGCACCAACTCAAACACCAACACCAACACCAACACCACGCTGTGTCTCAGCATCAACACCAACACCACACTGTGTCTCAGCACCAACACCAACACCACACAGTGTCTCCGCACCAACACCAACACCACACTGTGTCTCCGCACCAACACCAACACCAACACCAACACCACGCTGTGTCTCAGCACTAACACTATCAAAACACTGTATCTCAGCACCAACACCAACACCAACACCATGCTCTGTCTCAGCACCAACACCAAAACCACGCTGTATCTCAGCACCAACACCAACACCACGCTGTATCTCAGCACCAACACCAACACCAAAACCACGCTGTGTCTCAGCACCAACATCAACACCAACACCAACACCGTGCTATGTCTCAGCACTAACAAAAACACCACGCTGTGTCTCAGCACTAACACCAACACCAAACTGTGTCTCAGCACCGACACCAACACCACGCTGTGTCTCAGCACCAACACCAACACCAACACCACGCTGTGTCTCAGCACCAACATCAACACCATGCTGTGTCGCAGCACCAACACCAACACCAACACCACGTTGTGTCTCAGCACCTACACCAACACCACACTGTGCCTCAGCACCAACACCAACACCACGCTGTATTTAACACCAACACCAACATCAGCACCACGCTGTGTCTCAGAACCAAAACCAACACCAACACCACGCTGTGTCTCATCACCAACACCAACACCACCCTGAGTCTCAGCACCAACACCAACACCAACACCACGCTGTGTCTCATCACCAACACCAACACCACGCTCTTTCTCAGCACCAACACCAACACCAACACCACGCTGTGTCTCAGCACCAACACCAACACCACGCTGTGTCTCAGCACCAACACCAACAACAACACCATGCTGTGTCTCATCACCAAGACCAACACCACGCTGTGTCTCAGCACCAACACCAACACCAACACCACGCTGTGTGTCATCACCAACACCAACACCACGCTGTGTCTCAGCACCTACACCAACACCACGCTGTGTCTCAGCACCAACACCAAAACCAACACCACGATGTGTCTCAGCACCAACAACACCACGCTGTGTCTCAGCACCAACACCAACACCTACACCACGCTGTGTCTCAGCACAAACACCAACACCAACACAACGCTCTGTCTCAGCATCAACACCAACACCATGCTGTGTCTCAGCATCAACACAAACATCACGCTGTGTCTCAGCACCAACACCAACACCAACACCACGCTGTGTCTCAGCACCAACACCAACACCAACACAACGCTGTGTCTCTGCACCAACATCAACATCACGCTGTGTCTCAGCACTAACACCAACACCAAACTGTCTCTCAGCACCAACACCAACACCACGCTGCGTGCCAGCACCAACACCATCACCAACACCACGCTGTGTCTCAGCACCAACACCAACACCACGCTGTGTCTCAGCACCAAAACCAACACCAACACCATGCTGTTTCTCAGCACCAACACCAACACCACGCTGTGTCTCAGCAACAACACCAGCACCACGCTGTGTCTCAGCACCTACACCAACACCACACTGTGCCTCAGCACCAACACCAACCCCACGCTGTATCTCAACACCAACACCAACACCAACACGACGCTGTGTCTCAGCACCAAAACCAACACCCACACCACGCTGTGTCTCATCACCAACACCAACATCACCCTGAGTCTCAGCACCAACACCAACACCAACACCGCGCTGTATCTCATCACCAACACCAGCACCACGCTCTTTCTCAGCACCAACACCAACACCAACACCAACACCACGCTGTGTCTCAGCACCAACACCAACACCACGCTGTTTCTCAGCACCAACACCAACACCACGCTGTGTCTCAGCACCAGAACCAACACCAACACCATGCAGTGTCTCAGCACCAACACCAACACCACGCTGTGTCTCAGCACCAACACCAACACCACGCACTGTCTCAGCACCAACACCAACACCAAAACCACGCTGTGTCTCAGCCCTAACACCAACACCAACAGCACACTGTGTCTCAGCATCAACACCAACACAAACACCACACTGTGTCTCAGCACCAAAATCAACTCCAACACCACGCTGTCTCAGCACCAACACCAACACAAACACCACGCTGTGTCTCAGCACCAACACCAACACCACGTTGTGTCTCAGCAGCAACACCAACACCAACACCACTCTGTTTCTCAACACCAACACCATCACAAACACCACGCTGTGTCTCAGCACCAACACCAACACCAACTTCACGTTGTGTCTCAGCACCGACACCAACACTACGCTGTGTCTCCGCACCAACACCAACACCACGCTGTTTCTGCACACCAACTCCAACACCAACACCACGCTGTGTGTCAGCACCAACACCAACACCAACACCACGCTGTGTCTCAGCAACAACACCAACACCACACTGTGTCTCAGCACCAACACCAACACCAACACCACGCTGTGTCTCAGCACCAACTCAAAAACCAACACCAACACCAACACCACGCTGTGTCTCAGCATCAACACCAACACCACACTGTGTCTCAGCACCAACACCAACACCACACAGTGTCTCCGCACCAACACCAACACCACACTGTGTCTCCGCACCAACACCAACACCAACACCAACACCACGCTGTGTCTCAGCACTAACACTATCAAAACACTGTATCTCAGCACCAACACCAACACCAACACCATGCTCTGTCTCAGCACCAACACCAAAACCACGCTGTATCTCAGCACCAACACCAACACCACGCTGTATCTCAGCACCAACACCAACACCAAAACCACGCTGTGTCTCAGCACCAACATCAACACCAACACCAACACCGTGCTATGTCTCAGCACTAACAAAAACACCACGCTGTGTCTCAGCACTAACACCAACACCAAACTGTGTCTCAGCACCGACACCAACACCACGCTGTGTCTCAGCACCAACACCAACACCAACACCACGCTTTGTCTCAGCACCAACATCAACACCATGCTGTGTCGCAGCACCAACACCAACACCAACACCACGTTGTGTCTCAGCACCTACACCAACACCACACTGTGCCTCAGCACCAACACCAACACCACGCTGTATTTAACACCAACACCAACATCAGCACCACGCTGTGTCTCAGAACCAAAACCAACACCAACACCACGCTGTGTCTCATCACCAACACCAACACCACCCTGAGTCTCAGCACCAACACCAACACCAACACCACGCTGTGTCTCATCACCAACACCAACACCACGCTCTTTCTCAGCACCAACACCAACACCAACACCACGCTGTGTCTCAGCACCAACACCAACACCACGCTGTGTCTCAGCACCAACACCAACAACAACACCATGCTGTGTCTCATCACCAACACCAACACCACGCTGTGTCTCAGCACCAACACCAACACCAACACCACGCTGTGTGTCATCACCAACACCAACACCACGCTGTGTCTCAGCACCTACACCAACACCACGCTGTGTCTCAGCACCAACACCAAAACCAACACCACGATGTGTCTCAGCACCAACAACACCACGCTGTGTCTCAGCACCAACACCAACACCTACACCACGCTGTGTCTCAGCACAAACACCAACACCAACACAACGCTCTGTCTCAGCATCAACACCAACACCATGCTGTGTCTCAGCATCAACACAAACATCACGCTGTGTCTCAGCACCAACACCAACACCAACACCACGCTGTGTCTCAGCACCAACACCAACACCAACACAACGCTGTGTCTCTGCACCAACATCAACACCACGCTGTGTCTCAGCACTAACACCAACACCAAACTGTCTCTCAGCACCAACACCAACACCACGCTGCGTGCCAGCACCAACACCATCACCAACACCACGCTGTGTCTCAGCACCAACACCAACACCACGCTGTGTCTCAGCACCAAAACCAACACCAACACCATGCTGTTTCTCAGCACCAACACCAACACCACGCTGTGTCTCAGCAACAACACCAGCACCACGCTGTGTCTCAGCACCTACACCAACACCACACTGTGCCTCAGCACCAACACCAACCCCACGCTGTATCTCAACACCAACACCAACACCAACACTACGCTGTGTCTCAGCACCAAAACCAACACCCACACCACGCTGTGTCTCATCACCAACACCAACATCACCCTGAGTCTCAGCACCAACACCAACACCAACACCGCGCTGTATCTCATCACCAACACCAGCACCACGCTCTTTCTCAGCACCAACACCAACACCAACACCAACACCACGCTGTGTCTCAGCACCAACACCAACACCACGCTGTTTCTCAGCACCAACACCAACACCACGCTGTGTCTCAGCACCAGAACCAACACCAACACCATGCAGTGTCTCAGCACCAACACCAACACCACGCTGTGTCTCAGCACCAACACCAACACCACGCACTGTCTCAGCACCAACACCAACACCAAAACCACGCTGTGTCTCAGCCCTAACACCAACACCAACAGCCTACTGTGTCTCAGCATCAACACCAACACAAACACCACACTGTGTCTCAGCACCAAAATCAACTCCAACACCACGCTGTCTCAGCACCAACACCAACACAAACACCACGCTGTGTCTCAGCACCAACACCAACACCACGTTGTGTCTCAGCAGCAACACCAACACCAACACCACTCTGTTTCTCAACACCAACACCATCACAAACACCACGCTGTGTCTCAGCACCAACACCAACACCAACTTCACGTTGTGTCTCAGCACCGACACCAACACTACGCTGTGTCTCCGCACCAACACCAACACCACGCTGTTTCTGCACACCAACTCCAACACCAACACCACGCTGTGTGTCAGCACCAACACCAACACCAACACCACGCTGTGTCTCAGCAACAACACCAACACCACACTGTGTCTCAGCACCAACACCAACACCAACACCACGCTGTGTCTCAGCACCAACACCAACACCAACACCACGCTGTGTCTCAGCACCAACACCAACACCAAAACCACGCTGTGTCTCAGCACCAACAGCAACACCAACACAACGCTGTGTCTCACCACCAACACCAACACCATGCTGTGTCTCAGCACCAACACCAACACCACGCTGTGTCTCAGCACCAACAATAAGACCACGCTGTGTCTCCACACCAACACCAACACCAACACCACGCTGTGTGTCATCACCAACACCAATACCACGCTGTGTCTCAGCACCTACACCAACACCACGCTGTGTCTCAGCACCGACACCAAAACCAACACCACAAAGTGTCTCAGCACCAACAACACCACGCTGTGTCTCAGCACCAACACCAACACCAACACAACGCTGTGTCTCAGCATCAACACCAACACCATGCTGTGTCTCAGCATCAACACAATCATCACGCTGCGTCTCAGCACCTACACCAACACCAACACCACGCTGCGTCTCAGCACCAACACCAACACCAACACAACGCTTTGTCTCAGCACCAACATCAACACCACGCTGTTTCTCAGCACCAACACCAACACCACGCTGTGTCTCAGCACCAACACCAAAACCAACACCACGCTGTGTCTCATCACCAACAGCAACACCAACACCACGCTGTGTCTCAGCACCAACACTAACACCACGCTGTGTCTCAGCACCAACACCAACACCAAAACCACGCTGTGTCTCAGCACCAACAGCAACAACAACACAACGCTGTGTCTCAGCACCAACACCAACACCATGCTGTGTCTCAGCACCAACACCAACACCAACACCACGCTGTGTCTCAGCACCAACAATAACACCACGCTGTGTCTCAGCACCAACACCAACACCAACACCACGCTTTGTCTCAGCACCAACGGAAACACCAACACCACGCTGTGTCTCAGCATCAACACCAACACCACGCTGTGTCTCAGCACCAACTCGAACACCAACACCAACACCAACACCACGCTGTGTCTCAGCATCAACACCAACACCAACACCACACTGTGTCTCAGCACCAACACCAACACCACGCTGTGTCTCCGCACCAACACCAACACCACGCTGTGTCTCCGCACCAACACCAACACCAACACCAACACCATGCTGTGTCTCAGCACTAACACTATCAAAACACTGTATCTCTGCACCAACACCAACACCAACACCATGCTCTGTCTCAGCACCAACACCAAAACCACGCTGTATCTCAGCACCAACACCAAAACCACGCTGTATCTCAGCACCAACACCAACACCAAAACCACGCTGTGTCTCAGCACCAACATCAACACCAACACCAATACCGCGCTATGTCTCAGCACTAACAAAAACACCACGCTGTGTCTCAGCACTAACACCAACACCAAGCTGTGTCTCAGCACCAACACCAACACCACGCTGTGTCTCAGCACCAACACCAACTCCAAAACCACGTTGTGTCTCAGCACCAACACCAACACGACGCTGTGTCTCAGCACCAAAACCAACACCAACACCACGCTGTGTCTCAGCACCAACATCAACACCATGCTCTGTCTCAGCACCAACACCAACACCAACACCACGTTGTGTCTCAGCACCTACACCAACACCACACTGTGCCTCAGCACCAACACCAACACCACACTGTGTCTCCGCACCAACACCAACACCAACACCAACACCACGCTGTGTCTCAGCACTAACACTATCAAAACACTGTATCTCTGCACCAACTCCAACACCAACACCATGCTCTGTCTCAGCACCAACACCAAAACCACGCTGTATCTCAGCACCAACACCAAAACCACGCTGTATCTCAGCACCAACACCAACACCAAAACCACGCTGTGTCTCAGCACCAACATCAACACCAACACCAATACCGCGCTATGTCTCAGCACTAACAAAAACACCACGCTGTGTCTCAGCACTAACACCAACACCACACTGTGTCTCAGCACCAACACCAACACCACGCTGTGTCTCAGCACCAACACCAACTCCAAAACCACGTTGTGTCTCAGCACCAACACCAACACGACGCTGTGTCTCAGCACCAAAACCAACACCAACACCACGCTGTGTCTCAGCACCAACATCAACACCATGCTCTGTCTCAGCACCAACACCAACACCAACACCACGTTGTGTCTCAGCACCTACACCAACACCACACTGTGCCTCAGCACCAACACCAACACCACGCTGTATCTCAACACCAACACCAACATCAGCACCACGCTGTGTCTCAGAACCAAAACCAACACCAACACCACGCTGTGTCTCATCACCAACACCAACACCACCCTGAGTCTCAGCACCAACACCAACACCAACACCACGCTGTGTCTCATCACCAACACCAACACCACGCTCTTTCTCAGCACCAACACCAACACCAACACCACGCTGTGTCTCAGCACCAACACCAACACCACGCTGTGTCTCAGCACCAACACCAACAACAACACCACGCTGTGTCTCATCACCAACACCAACACCACGCTGTGTCTCAGCACCAACACCAAAACCAACACCACGCTGTGTGTCATCACCAACACCAACACCACGCTGTGTCTCAGCACCTACACCAACACCACGCTGTGTCTCAGCACCAACACCAAAACCAACACCACGATGTGTCTCAGCACCAACAACACCACGCTGTGTCTCAGCACCAACACCAACACCAACACCACGCTCTGTCTCAGCACAAACACCAACACCAACACAACGCTCTGTCTCAGCATCAACACCAACACCATGCTGTGTCCCAGCATCAACACAAACATCACGCTGTGTCTCAGCACCAACACCAACACCAACACCACGCTGTGTCTCAGCACCAACACCAACACCAACACAAAGCTGTGTCTCTGCACCAGCATCAACACCACACTGTGTCTCAGCACTAACACCAACACTAAACTGTCTCTCAGCACCAACACCAACACCACGCTGCGTCCCAGCACCAACACCATCACCAACACCACGCTGTGTCTCAGAACCAACACCAACACCACGCTGTGTCTCAGCACCAAAACCAACACCAACACCACGCTGTGTCTCAGCACCAACACCAACACCACGCTGTGTCTCAGCACCTACACCAACACCACACTGTGCCTCAGCACCAACACCAACACCACGCTGTATCTCAACACCAACACCAACACCAACACCACGCTGTGTCTCAGCACCAAAACCAACACCAACACCACGCTGTGTCTCATCACCAACAAAACCCTGAGTCTCAGCACCAACACCAACACCAACACCGCACTGTATCTCATCACCAACACCAGCAAAACGCTCTTTCTCAGCACCAACACCAACACCAACACCAACACCACGCTGTGTCTCAGCACCAACACCAACACCACGCTGTGTCTCAGCACCAATACCAACACCAAAACCACGCTGTGTCTCATAGCCAACACCAACACCACGCTGTGTCTCAGCACCAACACCAACACCAACACCACACTGTGTGTCATCACCATCACCAACACCACGCTGTGTCTCAGCACCAACACCAACACCACGCTGTGTCTCAGCACCAACACCAACACCAAAACCACGCTTTGTCTCAGCACAAACACCAACACCAACACAACGCTGTGTCTCAGCACCAACACCAACACCATCACCATGATTGTCTCAGCACCAATGCCAACACCAACATCACGCTGTGTCTCAGCACTAACACCCACACCACGCTGTGTCTCAGCACCAACACCAACACCACGCTGTGTGTCAGCACCAACACCAACACAACGCTGTGTCTCAGCACCAACACCAACACCAACACCACGCTGTGTGTCAGCACCAACACCAACACCAACACCACGCTGTCTCATCACAAACACCAACACCACGTTGTGTCTCAGCACCAGCACCAACACCAACACCACGCTGTGTCTCAGCACCAACACCAACACCAACACCACACTGTGTCTCGGCACAAACACCAACACCAACATCACGCTATGTCTCTGCACCAACACCAACACCAACACCAACACCAACACCACGCTGTCTCTCAGCACCAACACCAACACCAACACCACGCTGTGTCTCAGCACCAACACCAACACAAACACCACACTGTGTCTCAGCACCAAGACCAACACCAACACCACGCTGTGTCTCAGCACCAGCACCAACACAAACACCATGCTGTGTCTCAGCACCAACACCAACACCACGCTGTGTCTCAGCACCAACACGAACACCAACACCAATCTGTGTCTCAACACCAACACCATCACAAACACCACGCTGTGTCTCAGCACCAACACCAACACCAACACCACGCTGTGTCTCAGTACCAACACCAACAACAACACCACGCTGTGTCTCAGCACCAACACCATCACCACACTGTGTCTCATCACCAACACCAACACCACGCTGTGTCTCAGCACCAAAACAACACCAACACCATGCTGTGTCTCAGCACCAACACCAACACCAACACCACGCTCTGTCTCAGCACCAACACCAACACCAAAACCACGCTGTGTCTCAGCCCCAACACCAACACCAACAGCACACTGTGTTTCAGCATCAGCACCAACACAAACACCACACTGTGTCTCAGCACCAAAATCAACTCCAACACCACGCTGTCTCAGCACCAGCACCAACACAAACACCACGCTGTGTCTCAGCACCAACACCAACACCACGCTGTGTCTCAGCACCAACACGAACACCAACACCACTCTGTGTCTCAACACCAACACCATCACAAACACCACGCTGTGTCTCAGCACCAACACCAACACCAACTTCACGTTGTGTCTCAGCACCAACACCAACACTACGCTGTGTCTCCGCACCAACACCAAAACCACGCTGTTTCTCTGCACCAACTCCAACACCAACACCACGCTGTGTCTCAGCACCAACACCAACACAAACACCACACTGTGTCTCAGCACCAAAATCAACTCCAACACCACGCTGTCTCAGCACCAACACCAACACAAACACCACGCTCTGTCTCAGCACCAACACCAACACCACGCTGTGTCTCAGCACCAACACGAACACCAACACCACTCTGTGTCTCAACACCAACACCATCACAAACACCACGCTGTGTCTCAGCACCAACACCAACACCAACACCACGCTGTGTCTCAGCACCAACACCAACAACAACACCACGCTGTGTCTCAGCACCAACACCAACGCCACGCTGTGTCTCATCACCAACACCAACACCACGCTGTGTCTCAGCACCAAAACAACACCAACACCACGCTGTGTCTCAGCACCAACACCAACACCAACACCACGCTCTGTCTCAGCACCAACACCAACACTAAAACCACGCTGTGTCTCAGCCCCAACACCAACACCAACAGCACACTGTGTCTCAGCATCAGCACCAACACAAACACCACACTGTGTCTCAGCACCAAAATCAACTCCAAAACCACGCTGTCTCAGCACCAACACCAACACAAACACCACGCTGTGTCTCAGCACCAACACCAACACCACGTTGTGTCTCAGCAGCAACACCAACACCAACACCACTCTGTTTCTCAACACCAACACCATCACAAACACCACGCTGTGTCTCAGCACCAACACCAACACCAACTTCACGTTGTGTCTCAGCACCAACACCAACACTACGCTGTGTCTCCGCACCAACACCAACACCACGCTGTTTCTGCACACCAACTCCAACACCAACACCACGCTGTGTGTCAGCACCAACACCAACACCAACACCACGCTGTGTCTCAGCAACAACACCAACACCACACTGTGTCTCAGCACCAACACCAACACCAACACCACGCTGTGTCTCAGCACCAACACCAACACCAACACCACGCTGTGTCTCAGCACCAACACCAACACCAACACCACGCTGTGTGTCAGCACCAACACCAACACCAACACCACGCTGTCTCATCACAAACACCAACACCACGTTGTGTCTCAGCACCAGCACCAACACCAACACCACGCTGTGTCTCAGCACCAACACCAACACCAACACCACACTGTGTCTCGGCACAAACACCAACACCAACATCACGCTGTGTCTCTGCACCAACACCAACACCAACACCAACACCAACACCACGCTGTGTCTCTGCACTAACACCAAAACCAACACCAAGCTGTGTTTCAGCACCATCACCAACACCAACACCACGCGGTGTCTCAGCACCAACACCAACACCACGCTGTTTCTCAGCACCAACACCAACACCACGCTGTGTCTCACCACCAACACCAGCACCAACACCACGCTGTGACTCAGCACCAACACCAACACCACACTTGTCTCAGCAAAAACACCAACACCAACACCATGCTGTGTCTCAGCACCAACACCAACACCAACACCACGCTGTGTCTCAGCACCAACACCAACACCACGCTGTGTCTCAGCACCAACACCAACACCACGCTGTGTCTCAGCACCAACACCAACAACACGCTGTGACTCACCACCAGCACCAACACCAACACCACGCTGTGTCTCAGCACCAACTCCAACACCAACACCATGTTTGTCTCAGCACCAACACCAACACCAACATCACGCTGTGTCTCAGCACTAACAGCAACACCACGCTGTGTCTCAGCACTAACACCAACACCAACACCACACTGTGCCTCAGCACCAACAGCAACACCACGCTGTGTCTCAGCACCAACACCAGCAACAACACCACGCTGTGTCTCAGCACCAACAGCAACACCAACACAACGCTGTGTCTCAGCACCAACACCAACAAAAACACCCCGCTGTGTCTCAGCACCAACACCAACAACAACACGACGGTGTGTCTCAGCACCAACACCAACACCACGCTGTGTCTCAGCACCAACACCAACACCAACACCACGTAGTGTCTCAGCACCAACACCAACACCAACACCACACTGTGTCTCAGCACCAAGACCAACACCAACACCACGCTGTGTCTCAGCACCAACACCAACACCAACACCAACACCACGCTGTGTCTCAGCACTAACACTATCAAAACACTGTATCTCTGCACCAACACCAACACCAACACCATGCTCTGTCTCAGCACCAACACCAAAACCACGCTGTATCTCAGCACCAACACCAAAACCACGCTGTATCTCAGCACCAACACCAACACCAAAACCACGCTGTGTCTCAGCACCAACATCAACACCAACACCAATACCGCGCTATGTCTCAGCACTAACAAAAACACCACGCTGTGTCTCAGCACTAACACCAACACCAAGCTGTGTCTCAGCACCAACACCAACACCACGCTGTGTCTCAGCACCAACACCAACTCCAAAACCACGTTGTGTCTCAGCACCAACACCAACACGACGCTGTGTCTCAGCACCAAAACCAACACCAACACCACGCTGTGTCTCAGCACCAACATCAACACCATGCTCTGTCTCAGCACCAACACCAACACCAACACCACGTTGTGTCTCAGCACCTACACCTACACCACACTGTGCCTCAGCACCAACACCAACACCACGCTGTATCTCAACACCAACACCAACATCAGCACCACGCTGTGTCTCAGAACCAAAACCAACACCAACACCACGCTGTGTCTCATCACCAACACCAACACCACCCTGAGTCTCAGCACCAACACCAACACCAACACCACGCTGTGTCTCATCACCAACACCAACACCACGCTCTTTCTCAGCACCAACACCAACACCAACACCACGCTGTGTCTCAGCACCAACACCAACACCACGCTGTGTCTCAGCACCAACACCAACAACAACACCACGCTGTGTCTCATCACCAACACCAACACCACGCTGTGTCTCAGCACCAACACCAAAACCAACACCACGCTGTGTGTCATCACCAACACCAACACCACGCTGTGTCTCAGCACCTACACCAACACCACGCTGTGTCTCAGCACCAACACCAAAACCAACACCACGATGTGTCTCAGCACCAACAACACCACGCCGTGTCTCAGCACCAACACCAACACCAACACCACGCTCTGTCTCAGCACAAACACCAACACCAACACAACGCTCTGTCTCAGCATCAACACCAACACCATGCTGTGTCTCAGCATCAACACAAACATCACGCTGTGTCTCAGCACCAACACCAACACCAACACCACGCTGTGTCTCAGCACCAACACCAACACCAACACAAAGCTGTGTCTCTGCACCAACATCAACACCACGCTGTGTCTCAGCACTAACACCAACACTAAACTGTCTCTCAGCACCAACACCAACACCACGCTGCGTCCCAGCACCAACACCATCACCAACACCACGCTGTGTCTCAGAACCAACACCAACACCACGCTGTGTCTCAGCACCAAAACCAACACCAACACCACGCTGTGTCTCAGCACCAACACCAACACCACGCTGTGTCTCAGCACCTACACCAACACCACACTGTGCCTCAGCACCAACACCAACACCACGCTGTATCTCAACACCAACACCAACACCAACACCACGCTGTGTCTCAGCACCAAAACCAACACCAACACCACGCTGTGTCTCATCACCAACAAAACCCTGAGTCTCAGCACCAACACCAACACCAACACCGCACTGTATCTCATCACCAACACCAGCACCACGCTCTTTCTCAGTACCAACACCAACACCAACACCAACACCACGCTGTGTCTCAGCACCAACACCAACACCACGCTGTGTCTCAGCACCAATACCAACACCAAAACCACGCTGTGTCTCATAGCCAACACCAACACCACGCTGTGTCTCAGCACCAACACCAACACCAACACCACACTGTGTGTCATCACCATCACCAACACCACGCTGTGTCTCAGCACCAACACCAACACCTCGCTGTGTCTCAGCACCAACACCAACACCAAAACCACGCTTTGTCTCAGCACAAACACCAACACCAACACAACGCTGTGTCTCAGCACCAACACCAACACCATCACCATGATTGTCTCAGCACCAATGCCAACACCAACATCACGCTGTGTCTCAGCACTAACACCCACACCACGCTGTGTCTCAGCACCAACACCAACACCAACACCACGCTGTCTGTCAGCAGAAACACCAACACCAACACAAAGCTGTGTCTCAGCACCAACACCAACACCAACACCACGCTGTGTCTCAGCACCAACACCAACACCAACACCACGCTGTGTCTCAGCACCAACACCAACACCAACACCACACTGTGTCTCAGCACCAAGACCAACACCAACACCACGCTGTGTCTCAGCACCAACACCAACACAAACACCATGCTGTGTCTCAGCACCAACACCAACACCAACACCACGCTGTGTCTCAGCACCAACACGAACACCAACACCACTCTGTGTCTCAACACCAACACCATCACAAACACCACGCTGTGTCTCAGCACCAACACCAACACCAACACCACGCTGTGTCTCAGTACCAACACCAACAACAACACCACGCTGTGTCTCAGCACCAACACCATCACCACACTGTGTCTCATCACCAACACCAACACCACGCTGTGTCTCAGCACCAAAACAACACCAACACCATGCTGTGTCTCAGCACCAACACCAACACCAACACCACGCTCTGTCTCAGCACCAACACCAACACCAAAACCACGCTGTGTCTCAGCCCCAACACCAACAACAACAGCACACTGTGTTTCAGCATCAGCACCAAAACAAACACCACACTGTGTCTCAGCACCAAAATCAACTCCAACACCACGCTGTCTCAGCACCAACACCAACACAAACACCACGCTGTGTCTCAGCACCAACACCAACACCACGCTGTGTCTCAGCACCAACACGAACACCAACACCACTCTGTGTCTCAACACCAACACCATCACAAACACCACGCTGTGTCTCAGCACCAACACCAACACCAACTTCACGTTGTGTCTCAGCACCAACACCAACACCACGCTGTGTCTCAGCACCAACACCAACACCACGTTGTGTCTCAGCAGCAACACCAACACCAACACCACTCTGTTTCTCAACACCAACACCATCACAAACACCACGCTGTGTCTCAGCATCAACACCAACACCAACTTCACGTTGTGTCTCAGCACCAACACCAACACTACGCTGTGTCTCCGCACCAACACCAACACCACGCTGTTTCTGCACACCAACTCCAACACCAACACCACGCTGTGTGTCAGCACCAACACCAACACCAACACCACGCTGTGTCTCAGCAACAACACCAACACCACACTGTGTCTCAGCACCAACACCAACACCAACACCACGCTGTGTCTCAGCACCAACACCAACACCAACACCACGCTGTGTCTCAGCACAAACACCAACACCAACATCACGCTGTGTCTCTGCACCAACACCAACACCAACACCAACACCAACACCACGCTGTGTCTCTGCACTAACACCAAAACCAACACCAAGCTGTGTTTCAGCCCCATCACCAACACCAACACCACGCGGTGTCTCAGCACCAACACCAACACCACGCTGTTTCTCAGCACCAACACCAACACCACGCTGTGTCTCACCACCAACACCAGCACCAACACCACGCTGTGACTCAGCACCAACACCAACACCACACTTGTCTCAGCAAAAACACCAACACCAACACCATGCTGTGTCTCAGCACCAACACCAACACCAACACCACGCTGTGTCTCAGCACCAACACCAACACCACGCTGTGTCTCAGCACCAACACCAACACCACGCTGTGTCTCAGCACCAACACCAACACCACGCTGTGACTCACCACCAGCACCAACACCAACACCACGCTGTGTCTCAGCACCAACTCCAACACCAACACCATGTTTGTCTCAGCACCAACACCAACACCAACTTCACGCTGTGTCTCAGCACTAACAGCAACACCACGCTGTGTCTCAGCACTAACACCAACACCAACACCACACTGTGTCTCAGCACCAACACCAACACCACGCTGTGTCTCAGCACCAACACCAGCAACAACACCACGCTGTGTCTCAGCACCAACAGCAACACCAACACAACGCTGTGTCTCAGCACCAACACCAACAAAAACACCCTGCTGTGTCTCAGCACCAACACCAACAACAACACGACGGTGTGTCTCAGCACCAACACCAACACCACGCCTTGTCTCAGCACCAACACCAACACCAACACCACGCTGTGTCTCAGCACCAAAACAATACCAACACCATGCTGTGTCTCAGCACCAACACCAACACCAACACCACGCTCTGTCTCAGCACCAACACCAACACCAAAACCACGCTGTGTCTCAGCCCCAACACCAACAACAACAGCACACTGTGTTTCAGCATCAGCACCAAAACAAACACCACACTGTGTCTCAGCACCAAAATCAACTCCAACACCACGCTGTCTCAGCACCAACACCAACACAAACACCACGCTGTGTCTCAGCACCAACACCAACACCACGCTGTGTCTCAGCACCAACACCAACACCAACACCACTCTGTGTCTCAACACCAACACCATCACAAACACCACGCTGTGTCTCAGCACCAACACCAACACCAACTTCACGTTGTGTCTCAGCACCAACACCAACACTACGCTGTGTCTCCGCACCAACACCAAAACCACGCTGTTTCTCTGCACCAACTCCAACACCAACACCACGCTGTGTCTCAGCACCAACATCAACACAAACACCACACTGTGTCTCAGCACCAAAATCAACTCCAACACCACGCTGTCTCAGCACCAACACCAACACAAACACCACGCTGTGTCTCAGCACCAACACCAACACCACGCTGTGTCTCAGCACCAACACGAACACCAACACCACTCTGTGTCTCAACACCAACACCATCACAAACACCACGCTGTGTCTCAGCACCAACACCAACACCAACACCACGCTGTGTCTCAGCACCAACACCAACAACAACACCACGCTGTGTCTCAGCACCAACACCAACGCCACGCTGTGTCTCATCACCAACACCAACACCACGCTGTGTCTCAGCACCAAAACAACACCAACACCACGCTGTGTCTCAGCACCAACACCAACACCAACACCACGCTCTGTCTCAGCACCAACACCAACACTAAAACCACGCTGTGTCTCAGCCCCAACACCAACACCAACAGCACACTGTGTCTCAGCATCAGCACCAACACAAACACCACACTGTGTCTCAGCACCAAAATCAACTCCAAAACCACGCTGTCTCAGCACCAACAGCCAACACAAACACCACGCTGTGTCTCAGCACCAACACCAACACCACGTTGTGTCTCAGCAGCAACACCAACACCAACACCACTCTGTTTCTCAACACCAACACCATCACAAACACCACGCTGTGTCTCAGCATCAACACCAACACCAACTTCACGTTGTGTCTCAGCACCAACACCAACACTACGCTGTGTCTCCGCACCAACACCAACACCACGCTGTTTCTGCACACCAACTCCAACACCAACACCACGCTGTGTGTCAGCACCAACACCAACACCAACACCACGCTGTGTCTCAGCAACAACACCAACACCACACTGTGTCTCAGCACCAACACCAACACCAACACCACGCTGTGTCTCAGCACCAACACCAACACCAACACCACGCTGTGTCTCAGCACAAACACCAACACCAACATCACGCTGTGTCTCTGCACCAACACCAACACCAACACCAACACCAACACCACGCTGTGTCTCTGCACTAACACCAAAACCAACACCAAGCTGTGATTCAGCCCCATCACCAACATCAACACCACGCGGTGTCTCAGCACCAACACCAACACCAACACCACGCTGTTTCTCAGCACCAACACCAACACCACGCTGTGTCTCACCACCAACACCAGCACCAACACCACGCTGTGACTCAGCACCAACACCAACACCACGCTCTGTCTCAGCACCAACACCAACACCAAAACCACGCTGTGTCTCAGCCCCAACACCAACAACAACAGCACACTGTGTTTCAGCATCAGCACCAAAACAAACACCACACTGTGTCTCAGCACCAAAATCAACTCCAACACCACGCTGTCTCAGCACCAACACCAACACAAACACCACGCTGTGTCTCAGCACCAACACCAACACCACGCTGTGTCTCAGCACCAACACCAACACCAACACCACTCTGTGTCTCAACACCAACACCATCACAAACACCACGCTGTGTCTCAGCACCAACACCAACACCAACTTCACATTGTGTCTCAGCACCAACACCAACACTACGCTGTGTCTCCGCACCAACACCAAAACCACGCTGTTTCTCTGCACCAACTCCAACACCAACACCACGCTGTGTCTCAGCACCAACATCAACACAAACACCACACTGTGTCTCAGCACCAAAATCAACTCCAACACCACGCTGTCTCAGCACCAACACCAACACAAACACCACGCTCTGTCTCAGCACCAACACCAACACCACGCTGTGTCTCAGCACCAACACGAACACCAACACCACTCTGTGTCTCAACACCAACACCATCACAAACACCACGCTGTGTCTCAGCACCAACACCAACACCAACACCACGCTGTGTCTCAGCACCAACACCAACAACAACACCACGCTGTGTCTCAGCACCAACACCAACGCCACGCTGTGTCTCATCACCAACACCAACACCACGCTGTGTCTCAGCACCAAAACAACACCAACACCACGCTGTGTCTCAGCACCAACACCAACACCAACACCACGCTCTGTCTCAGCACCAACACCAACACTAAAACCACGCTGTGTCTCAGCCCCAACACCAACACCAACAGCACACTGTGTCTCAGCATCAGCACCAACACAAACACCACACTGTGTCTCAGCACCAAAATCAACTCCAAAACCACGCTGTCTCAGCACCAACAGCAACACAAACACCACGCTGTGTCTCAGCACCAACACCAACACCACGTTGTGTCTCAGCAGCAACACCAACACCAACACCACTCTGTTTCTCAACACCAACACCATCACAAACACCACGCTGTGTCTCAGCATCAACACCAACACCAACTTCACGTTGTGTCTCAGCACCAACACCAACACTACGCTGTGTCTCCGCACCAACACCAACACCACGCTGTTTCTGCACACCAACTCCAACACCAACACCACGCTGTGTGTCAGCACCAACACCAACACCAACACCACGCTGTGTCTCAGCAACAACACCAACACCACACTGTGTCTCAGCACCAACACCAACACCAACACCACGCTGTGTCTCAGCACCAACACCAACACCAACACCACGCTGTGTCTCAGCACAAACACCAACACCAACATCACGCTGTGTCTCTGCACCAACACCAACACCAACACCAACACCAACACCACGCTGTGTCTCTGCACTAACACCAAAACCAACACCAAGCTGTGATTCAGCCCCATCACCAACACCAACACCACGCGGTGTCTCAGCACCAACACCAACACCAACACCACGCTGTTTCTCAGCACCAACACCAACACCACGCTGTGTCTCACCACCAACACCAGCACCAACACCACGCTGTGACTCAGCACCAACACCAACACCACGCTCTGTCTCAGCACCAACACCAACACCAAAACCACGCTGTGTCTCAGCCCCAACACCAACAACAACAGCACACTGTGTTTCAGCATCAGCACCAAAACAAACACCACACTGTGTCTCAGCACCAAAATCAACTCCAACACCACGCTGTCTCAGCACCAACACCAACACAAACACCACGCTGTGTCTCAGCACCAACACCAACACCACGCTGTGTCTCAGCACCAACTCCAACACCAACACCATGTTTGTCTCAGCACCAACACCAACACCAACTTCACGCTGTGTCTCAGCACTAACAGCAACACCACGCTGTGTCTCAGCACTAACACCAACACCAACACCACACTGTGTCTCAGCACCAACACCAACACCACGCTGTGTCTCAGCACCAACACCAGCAACAACACCACGCTGTGTCTCAGCACCAACAGCAACACCAACACAACGCTGTGTCTCAGCACCAACACCAACAAAAACACCCTGCTGTGTCTCAGCACCAACACCAACAACAACACGACGGTGTGTCTCAGCACCAACACCAACACCACGCCTTGTCTCAGCACCAACACCAACACCAACACCACGCTGTGTCTCAGCACCAACACCAACACCAACACCACAATGTGTCTCAGCACCAAGACCAACAACAACACCACGCTGTGTCTCAGCACCAACACCAACACAAACACCATGCTGTGTCTCAGCACCAACACCAACACCACGCTGTGTCTCAGCACCAACACGAACACCAACACCACTCTGTGTCTCAACACCAACACCAACACAAACACCACGCTGTGTCTCAGCACCAACACCAACAGCACGTTGTGTCTCAGCAGCAACACCAACACCAACACCACTCTGTTTCTCAACACCAACACCATCACAAACACCACGCTGTGTCTCAGCACCAACACCAACACCAACTTCACGTTGTGTCTCAGCACCAACACCAACACTACGCTGTGTCTCCGCCCCAACACCAACACCACGCTGTTTCTGCACACCAACTCCAACACCAACACCACGCTGTGTGTCAGCACCAACACCAACACCAACACCACGCTGTGTCTCAGCAACAACACCAACATCACACTGTGTCTCAGCACCAACACCAACACCAACACCACGCTGTGTCTCAGCACCAACACCAACACCAACACCACGCTGTGTCTCAGCACCAACACCAACACCAACACCACGCTGTGTGTCAGCACCAACACCAACACCAACACCACGCTGTCTCATCACAAACACCAACACCACGTTGTGTCTCAGCACCAGCACCAACACCAACACCACGCTGTGTCTCAGCACCAACACCAACACCAACACCACACTGTGTCTCGGCACAAACACCAACACCAACATCACGCTGTGTCTCTGCCCCCACACCAACACCAACACCAACACCAACACCACGCTGTGTCTCTGCACTAACACCAAAACCAACACCAAGCTGTGTTTCAGCACCATCACCAACACCAACACCACGCAGTGTCTCAGCACCAACACCAACACCACGCTGTTTCTCAGCACCAACACCAACACCACGCTGTGTCTCACCACCAACACCAGCACCAACACCACGCTGTGACTCAGCACCAACACCAACACCGCACTTGTCTCAGCAAAAACACCAACACCAACACCATGCTGTGTCTCAGCACCAACACCAACACCAACACCACGCTGTGTCTCAGCACCAACACCAACACCACGCTGTGTCTCAGCACCAACACCAACACCAAACTGTGTCTCAGCACCAACACCAACACCACGCTGTGACTCACCACCAGCACCAACACCAACACCACGCTGTGTCTCAGCACCAACTCCAACACCAACACCATGTTTGTCTCAGCACCAACACCAACACCAACATCACGCTGTGTCTCAGCACTAACAGCAACACCACGCTGTGTCTCAGCACTAACACCAACACCAACACCACACTGTGTCTCAGCACCAACACCAACACCACGCTGTGTCTCAGCACCAACACCAGCAACAACACCACGCTGTGTCTCAGCACCAACAGCAACACCAACACAACGCTGTGTCTCAGCACCAACACCAACAAAAACACCACGCTGTGTCTCAGCACCAACACCAACAACAACACGACGGTGTGTCTCAGCACCAACACCAACACCACGCTGTGTCTCAGCACCAACACCAACACCAACACCACGCTGTGTCTCAGCACCAACACCAACACCAACACCACACTGTGTCTCAGCACCAAGACCAACACCAACACCACGCTGTGTCTCAGCACCAACACCAACACAAACACCATGCTGTGTCTCAGCACCAACACCAACACCACGCTGTGTCTCAGCACCAACACGAACACCAACACCACTCTGTGTCTCAACACCAACACCATCACAAACACCACGCTGTGTCTCAGCACCAACACCAACACCAACACCACGCTGTGTCTCAGTACCAACAACAACAACACCACGCTGTGTCTCAGCACCAACACCATCACCACGCTGTGTCTCATCACCAACACCAACACCACGCTGTGTCTCAGCACCAAAACAACACCAACACCATGCTGTGTCTCAGCACCAACACCAACACCAACACCACGCTTTGTCTCAGCACCAACACCAACACCAAAACCACGCTGTGTCTCAGCCCCAACACCAACACCAACAGCACACTGTGTTTCAGCATCAGCACCAACACAAACACCACACTGTGTCTCAGCACCAAAATCAACTCCAACACCACGCTGTCTCAGCACCAACACCAACACAAACACCACGCTGTGTCTCAGCACCAACACCAACACCACACTGTGTCTCAGCACCAACACGAACACCAACACCACTCTGTGTCTCAACACCAACACCATCACAAACACCACGCTGTGTCTCAGCACCAACACCAACAACAACTTCACGTTGTGTCTCAGCACCAACACCAACACTACGCTGTGTCTCCGCACCAACACCAACACCACGCTGTTTCTCTGCACCAACTCCAACACCAACACCACGCTGTGTCTCAGCACCAAAGCCAACACAAACACCACACTGTGTCTCAGCACCAAAATCAACTCCAACACCACGCTGTCTCAGCACCAACACCAACACAAACACCACGCTGTGTCTCAGCACCAACACCAACACCACACTGTGTCTCAGCACGAACACCAACACCACTCTGTGTCTCAACACCAACACCATCACAAACACCACGCTGTGTCTCAGCACCAACACCAACACCAACACCACGCTGTGTCTCAGCACCAACACCAACAACAACACCACGCTGTGTCTCAGCACCAACACCAACGCCACGCTGTGTCTCATCACCAACACCAACACCACGCTGTGTCTCAGCACCAAAACAACACCAACACCATGCTGTATCTCAGCACCAACACCAACACCAACACCACGCTCTGTCTCAGCACCAACACCAACACTAAAACCACGCTGTGTCTCAGCCCCAACACCAACACCAACAGCACACTGTGTCTCAGCATCAGCACCAACACAAACACCACACTGTGTCTCAGCACCAAAATCAACTCCAAAACCACGCTGTCTCAGCACCAACACCAACACAAACACCACGCTGTGTCTCAGCACCAACACCAACACCACGTTGTGTCTCAGCAGCAACACCAACACCAACACCACTCTGTTTCTCAACACCAACACCATCACAAACACCACGCTGTGTCTCAGCACCAACACCAACACCAACTTCACGTTGTGTCTCAGCACCAACACCAACACTACGCTGTGTCTCCGCACCAACACCAACACCACGCTGTTTCTGCACACCAACTCCAACACCAACACCACGCTGTGTGTCAGCACCAACACCAACACCAACACCACGCTGTGTCTCATCAACAACACCAACACCACACTGTGTCTCAGCACCAACACCAACACCAACACCACGCTGTGTCTCAGCACCAACACCAACACCAACACCACGCTGTGTCTCAGCACCAACACCAACACCAACACCACGCTGTGTCTCAGCACCAACACCAACAACAAAACCACGCTGTGTCTCAGCACCAACAGCAACACCAACACAACGCTGTGTCTCAGCACCAACAACAACACCATGCTGTGTCTCAGCACCAACACCAACACCAACACCACGCTGTGTCTCAGCACCAACACCAACACCACGCTGTGTCTCAGCACCAACAATAAGACCACGCTGTGTCTCCACACCAACACCAACACCAACACCACGCTGTGTGTCATCACCAACACCAATACCACGCTGTGTCTCAGCACCTACACCAACTCCACGCTGTGTCTCAGCACCGACACCAAAACCAACACCACAAAGTGTCTCAGCACCAACAACACCACGCTGTGTCTCAGCACCAACACCAACAGCAACACAACGCTGTGTCTCAGCACCAACATCAACACCACGCTGTGTCTCAGCACCAACACCAACACCACGCTGTGTCTCAGCACCAACACCAAAACCAACACCACGCTGTGTCTCATCACCAACACCAACACCAACACCACGCTGTGTCTCAGCACCAACACCAACACCACGCTGTGTCTCAGCACCAACACCAACACCAAAACCACGCTGTGTCTCAGCACCAACAGCAACAACAACACAACGCTGTGTCTCAGCACCAACACCAACACCACGCTGTGTCTCAGCACCAACACCAACACCAACACCACGCTGTGTCTCAGCACCAACACCAATACCACGCTGTGTCTCAGCACCAACAATAACACCACGCTGTGTCTCAGCACCAACACCAACACCAGCACCACGCTGTGTCTCAGTTCCAACACCAACACCACGCTGTGTCTCAGCACCAACAATAACACCACGCTGTGTCTCAGCACCAACATCAACACCAACACCACGCTTTGTCTCAGCACCAACAGAAACACCAACACCACGCTGTGTCTCAGCATCAACACCAACACCACGCTGTGTCTCAGCACCAACTCGAACACCAACACCAACACCAACACCACGCTGTGTCTCAGCATCAACACCAACACCAACACCACACTGTGTCTCAGCACCAACACCAACACCACGCTGTGTCTCAGCACCAACACCAACTCCAAAACCACGTTGTGTCTCAGCACCAACACCAACACGACGCTGTGGCTCAGCACCAAAACCAACACCAACACCACGCTGTGTCTCAGCACCAACATCAACACCATGCTCTGTCTCAGCACCAACACCAACACCAACACCACGTTGTGTCTCAGCACCTACACCAACACCACACTGTGCCTCAGCACCAACACCAACACCACGCTGTATCTCAACACCAACACCAACATCAGCACCACGCTGTGTCTCAGAACCAAAACCAACACCAACACCACGCTGTGTCTCATCACCAACACCAACACCACCCTGAGTCTCAGCACCAACACCAACACCAACACCATGCTGTGTCTCATCACCAACACCAACACCACGCTCTTTCTCAGCACCAACACCAACACCAACACCACGCTGTGTCTCAGCACCAACACCAACACCACGCTGTGTCTCAGCACCAACACCAACAACAACACCACGCTGTGTCTCATCACCAACACCAACACCACGCTGTGTCTCAGCACCAACACCAAAACCAACACCACGCTGTGTGTCATCACCAACACCAACACCACGCTGTGTCTCAGCACCTACACCAACACCACGCTGTGTCTCAGCACCAACGCCAAAACCAACACCACGATGTGTCTCAGCACCAACAACACCACGCTGTGTCTCAGCACCAACACCAACACCAACACCACGCTCTGTCTCAGCACAAACACCAACACCAACACAACGCTCTGTCTCAGCATCAAAACCAACACCATGCTGTGTCTCAGCATCAACACAAACATCACGCTGTGTCTCAGCACCAACACCAACACCAACACCACGCTGTGTCTCAGCACCAACACCAACACCAACACAAAGCTGTGTCTCTGCACCAACATCAACATCACACTGTGTCTCAGCACTAACACCAACACTAAACTGTCTCTCAGCACCAACACCAACACCACGCTGCGTCCCAGCACCAACACCATCACCAACACCACGCTGTGTCTCAGAACCAACACCAACACCACGCTGTGTCTCAGCACCAAAACCAACACCAACACCACGCTGTGTCTCAGCACCAACACCAACACCACGCTGTGTCTCAGCACCTACACCAACACCACACTGTGCCTCAGCACCAACACCAACACCACGCTGTATCTCAACACCAACACCAACACCAACACCACGCTGTGTCTCAGCACCAAAACCAACACCAACACCACGCTGTGTCTCATCACCAACAAAACCCTGAGTCTCAGCACCAACACCAACACCAACACCGCACTGTATCTCATCACCAACACCAGCACCACGCTCTTTCTCAGCACCAACACCAACACCAACACCAACACCACGCTGTGTCTCAGCACCAACACCAACACCACGCTGTGTCTCAGCACCAATACCAACACCAAAACCACGCTGTGTCTCATAGCCAACACCAACACCACGCTGTGTCTCAGCACCAACACCAACAACAACACCACACTGTGTGTCATCACCATCACCAACACCACGCTGTGTCTCAGCACCAACACCAACACCACGCTGTGTCTCAGCACCAACACCAACACCAAAACCACGCTGTGTCTCAGCACAAACACCAACACCAACACAACGCTGTGTCTCAGCACCAACACCAACACCATCACCATGATTGTCTCAGCACCAATGCCAACACCAACATCACGCTGTGTCTCAGCACTAACACCCACACCACGCTGTGTCTCAGCACCAACACCAACACCACGCTGTGTGTCAGCACCAACACCAACACCAACACAACGCTGTGTCTCAGCACCAGCACCAACACCACGCTGTGTCTCAGCACCAACACCAACACCAAGACCACGCTGTGTCTCAGCACCAACACCAACACCAACACCACGCTGTGTCTCAGCACCAACACCAACACCAACACCACGCTGTGTCTCAGCACCAACACCAACACCAACACCACGCTGTGTCTCAGCACCAACACCAACACCAACACCAGGCTGTGTCTCAGCACCAACACCAACACCACGCTGTTTCTCAGCACCAACACCAACACCAAGACCACGCTGTGTCTCAGCACCAACACCAACACCAACACCACGCTGTGTCTCAGCACCAACACCAACACCAACACCACGCTTTGTCTCAGCACCAACACCAACACCAACACCACGCTGTGTCTCAGCACCAACACCAACACCACGCTGTGTCTCTGCACCAACTCCAACACCAACACCATGTTTGTCTCAGCACCAACACCAACACCAACATCACGCTGTGTCTCAGCACTAACAGCAACACCACGCTGTGTCTCAGCACTAACACCAAAACCAACACCACACTGTGTCTCAACACCAACACCAACACCACGCTGTGTCTCAGCACCACCACCAACACCAACACAACGCTGTGTCTCAGCACCAACACCAACAAAAACACCCCGCTGTGTCTCAGCACCAACACCAACACCAACACGACGCTGTGTCTCAGCAATAACACCAACACCACGCTGTTTTTCAGCACCAACACCAACACCACGCTGTGTCTCAGCACCAACACCAACACCAACACCACACTGTTTCTCAGCACCAGGACCAACACCAACACCACACTGTTTCTCAGCACCAAGACCAACACCAACACCACGCTGTGTCTCAGCACCAACACCAAAAGCAACACAACGCTGTGTCTCAGCACCAACAATAACACCAACACCACGCTGTTTCTCAGCACCAACACCAACACCAAAACCAGGCTGTGTCTCAGCACCAACACCAACACCAAGCTGTGTCTCAGCACCAACACCAACACCAACACCACGCTGTGTCTCAGCACCGACACCAACACCAACACCACGCTGTGTCTCAGCACCGACACCAACACCAACACCACGCTTTGTCTCAGCAACAACAGCAACACCAACACCACGCTGTGTCTCAGCACCAACACCTAAAGCAACACCACGCTGTGTCTCTGCACTAACACCAACACCAACACAACGCTGTGTCTCAGCACCAACAACAACACCAACACCACGCTGTGTCTCAGCACCAACACCAACACCAACACCACGCTGTGTCTCAGCACCAACACCAACACCAACACCAGTCTGTTTCTCAGCACCAATACCAACACCAACACCACGCTGTGTCTCAGCAACAACACCAACACCAACACCACTCTGTTTCTCAGCACCAACAGCAACACCACGCTGTGTCTCAGCACCAACACCAACACCAACACAACGCTTTGTCTCAGCACCAACACCAACAGCAACACAACGCTTTGTCTCAACACCAACACCAACACCACGCTGTGTCTCAGCACCAGCAACCAACACCAACACCAAGCTGTGTTTCAGCACAAACACCAACACCACGCTGTGTCTCAGCACCAACACCAACACCAACACCACGCTGTGTCTCAGCGCCAACACCAGCACCACGCTGTGTCTCAGCACCAACAACAACACCAATACCACCCTGTGTCTCAGCACCTACACCAGCACCACGCTGTGTCTCAGCACCAACACCAACACCAACACTACGCTGTGTCTCAGCACCAACACCAACACCACGCTGTGTCTCAGCACCAACACCAACACCAACACCACGCTGTGTTTCAGCACCAACACCAACACCAACACCACGCTGTGTCTCAGCACCAACAACAACACCACTCTGTGTCTAAGCACCAACACGAACACCAACACCACGCTGTGTCTCAGCACCAACACCAACACCACGATGTGTCTCAGCACCAACACCAACACCACGCTGTGTGTCAGCACCAACACCAACACCAACACCACGCTGTGTCTCAGCACCAACACCAACACCACGCTTTGTCTCAGCACCAAACCATCACCACGCTGTGTCTCAGCACCAACACCAACACCAACACCACGCTGTGTCTCAGCAACAACACCAACACCACACTGTGTCTCAGCACCAACACCAACACCAACACCACGCTGTGTCTCAGCACCAACACCAACACCACGCTGTGTCTCAGCACCAACACAAACACCACGCTGTGGCTCAGCACCAACACCAACACCAACACCACGCTGTGTCTCAGCACAAACACCAACACCAACACCACACTGTGTCTCTGCACCAACACCAAAACCACACTGTGTCTCAGCACAACACCAACACCAACAACACGCTGTGTCTCAGCACCAACACCAACACCAACACCACACTGTGTCTCAGCACCAACACCAACACCAGCACCACGCTGTGTCTCAGCACCAACAATAACAACAACACCACTCTGTGTCTCAGCACCAACACCAAAACCAACACCACGATGTGTCTCAGCACTAACACCAACACCACGCTGTGTCTCAGCACCAACACCAACACCAACACCACGCTGTTTCTCAGCACCAACACCAACACCACGCTGTGTCTCAGCACCAATACCAACACCAACACTACGCTGTGTCTCAGCACCAACACCAACAACAACACCACACTGTGTCTCAGCACCAACACCAACAACAACTCCACGCTGTGTCTCAGCACCAACACCAACACCACGCTGTGTCTCAGCACCAACACCAGCACCAACACCACGCTGTGTCTCAGCACCAACACCAACACCAACAGCACGCTGTGTATCAGCACCAACACCAACACCAACACCACGCTGTGTCTCAGCACCAACACCAACACCACGCTGTGTCTCAGCATCAACACCAACACCAACACCACGCTGTGTCTCAGCACCAACACCGACACCAACACCACCCTTAGTCTCAGCACCAACACCAACACCAACACCAAGCTGTGTCTCAGCACCAACACCAACAACAAGAACACGCTGTGTCTCAGCACCAACACCAACACCAACGCCACGCTGTGTCTCAGCACCAACACCAACACCAACACCACGCTGTGTCTCAGCACCGACACCAACACCAACACCACGCTTTGTCTCAGCAACAACAGCAACACCAACACCACGCTGTGTCTCAGCACCAACACCTAAAGCAACACCACGCTGTGTCTCTGCACTAACACCAACACCAACACAACGCTGTGTCTCAGCACCAACAACAACACCAACACCACGCTGTGTCTCAGCACCAACACCAACACCAACACCACGCTGTGTCTCAGCACCAACACCAACACCAACACCAGTCTGTTTCTCAGCACCAATACCAACACCAACACCACGCTGTGTCTCAGCAACAACACCAACACCAACACCACTCTGTTTCTCAGCACCAACAGCAACACCACGCTGTGTCTCAGCACCAACACCAACACCAACACAACGCTTTGTCTCAGCACCAACACCAACAGCAACACAACGCTTTGTCTCAACACCAACACCAACACCACGCTGTGTCTCAGCACCAGCAACCAACACCAACACCAAGCTGTGTTTCAGCACTAACACCAACACCACGCTGTGTCTCAGCACCAACACCAACACCAACACCACGCTGTGTCTCAGCGCCAACACCAGCACCACGCTGTGTCTCAGCACCAACAACAACACCAATACCACGCTGTGTCTCAGCACCTACACCAGCACCACGCTGTGTCTCAGCACCAACACCAACACCAACACTACGCTGTGTCTCAGCACCAACACCAACACCACGCTGTGTCTCAGCACCAACACCAACACCAACACCACGCTGTGTTTCAGCACCAACACCAACACCAACACCACGCTGTGTCTCAGCAACAACACCAACACCACACTGTGTCTCAGCACCAACACCAACACCAACACCACGCTGTGTCTCAGCACCAACACCAACACCACGCTGTGTCTCAGCACCAACACAAACACCACGCTGTGGCTCAGCACCAACACCAACACCAACACCACGCTGTGTCTCAGCACAAACACCAACACCAACACCACACTGTGTCTCTGCACCAACACCAAAACCACACTGTGTCTCAGCACAACACCAACACCAACAACACGCTGTGTCTCAGCACCAACACCAACACCAACACCACACTGTGTCTCAGCACCAACACCAACACCAGCACCACGCTGTGTCTCAGCACCAACAATAACAACAACACCACTCTGTGTCTCAGCACCAACACCAAAACCAACACCACGATGTGTCTCAGCACTAACACCAACACCACGCTGTGTCTCAGCACCAACACCAACACCAACACCACGCTGTTTCTCAGCACCAACACCAACACCACGCTGTGTCTCAGCACCAATACCAACACCAACACTACGCTGTGTCTCAGCACCAACACCAACAACAACACCACACTGTGTCTCAGCACCAACACCAACAACAACTCCACGCTGTGTCTCAGCACCAACACCAACACCACGCTGTGTCTCAGCACCAACACCAGCACCAACACCACGCTGTGTCTCAGCACCAACACCAACACCAACAGCACGCTGTGTATCAGCACCAACACCAACACCAACACCACGCTGTGTCTCAGCACCAACACCAACACCACGCTGTGTCTCAGCATCAACACCAACACCAACACCACGCTGTGTCTCAGCACCAACACCGACACCAACACCACCCTTAGTCTCAGCACCAACACCAACACCAACACCACGCTGTGTCTCAACACCAACACCAACACCAACACCACGCTGTATCTCTGCACCAACACCAACACCACGCTGTTTCTCAGCACTAACAACAACACCAACACCAAACTGTGTCTCAGCACCAACACCAAAACCACACTGTGTCTCAGCACCAACACCAACAACAACACCACGCTGTGTCTCAGCACCAACACCAACACCAACGCCACGCTGTGTCTCAGCACCAACACCAACACCAACACCACGCTGTGTCTCAGCACCAACACCAACACCAACACCACGCTGTGTCTCAGCACCAACACCAACACCACACTGTTTCTCAGCACCAACACCAACACCACGCTGTGTCTCAGCACCAACACCAACACCAACACAACGCTGTGTCTCTGCACCAATACCAACACCAACACCACGCTGTTTCTCAGCACTAACAGCAACACCACGCTGTGTCTCAGCACCAACACCAACACCAACACCACGCTGTGTCTCAGCACCAACACCAACACCAACACCAGTCTGTTTCTCAGCACCAATACCAACACCAACACCACGCTGTGTCTCAGCACCAACACCAACACCAACACCACTCTGTTTCTCAGCACCAACAGCAACACCACGCTGTGTCTCAGCACCAACACCAACACCAACACAACGCTTTGTCTCAGCACCAACACCAACACCAACACAACGCTTTGTCTCAACACCAACACCAACACCACGCTGTGTCTCAGCACCAGCAACCAACACCAACACCAAGCTGTGTTTCAGCTCTAACACCAACACCACGCTGTGTCTCAGCACCAACACCAACACCAACACCACGCTGTGTCTCAGCGCCAACACCAGCACCACGCTGTGTCTCAGCACCAACAACAACACCAATACCACGCTGTGTCTCAGCACCTACACCAGCACCACGCTGTGTCTCAGCACCAACACCAACACCAACACTACGCTGTGTCTCAGCACCAACACCAACACCACGCTGTGTCTCAGCACCAACACCAACACCACGCTGTGTCTCAGTATCAACACCAACACCAACACCACGCTGTGTCTCAGCACCAACACCAACACCAACACCACGCTGTGTCTCAGCATCAACACCAACACCAACACCACGCTGTGTCTCAGCACCAACACCAACACCAACACCACGCTGTTTTTCAGCACCAACACCAACACCACGCTGTGTCTCAGCACCAACACCAACACCAACACCACGCTGTGTTTCAGCACCAACACCAACACCAACACCACGCTGTGTCTCAGCACCAACACCAACACCACGCTGTGTCTCAACACCAACACCAACACCAACACCACGCTCTATCTCTGCACCAACACCAACACAGCACTGTTTCTCAGCACTAACACCAACACCACGCTGTTTCTCAGCACAAACACCAACACCAACACCACACTGTGTCTCAGCATCAACACCAAAACCACACTGTGTCTCAGCACCAACACCAACAACAACACCACGCTGTGTCTCAGCACCAACACCAACACCAACACCGCCCTGTGTCTCAGCACCAACACCAGCACCAACACCACGCTGTGTCTCAGCACCAACACCAACACCAACACCACGCTGTGTCTCAGCACCAACACCAACAACAACACCACTCTGTGTCTCAGCACCAACACCAACACCAACACCGCACTCTGTCTCAGCACCAACACCAGCACCAACACCACGCTGTGTCTCAGCACCAACACCAACACCAACACCACGCTGTGTCTCAGCACCAACACCAACAACAACACCACGCTGTGTCTCAGCACCAACACCAACACCAACACCGCACTGTGTCTCAGCACCAACACCAGCACCAACACCACGCTGTGTCTCAGCACCAACACCAACACCAACACCACTCTGTGTCTCAGCACCAACACCAACACCAACGCCACGCTGTGTCTCAGCACCAACACCAACACCACGATGTGTCTCAGCACTAACACCAACACCACGCTGTGTCTCAGCACCAACACCAACACCAACACCACGCTGTGTCTCAGCACCAACACCAACACCACGCTGTGTCTCAGCATCAACACCCACACCAACACCACGCTGTGTCTCAGCACCAACACCAACACCACACTGTGTCTCAGCACCAACACCAACACCACGCTGTTTCTCAGCACTAACAGCAACACCACGCTGTGTCTCAGCACCAACACCAACACCAGCACCACGCTGTGTCTCAGCGCCAACACCAACACCAACACCACGCTGTGTCTCAGCACCAACACCAACACCAACACCACACTCTGTCTCAGCACCAACACCAACACCAACACCACGCTGTGTCTCAGCACTAACACCAACACCAACACCACCCTTAGTCTCAGCACCAACACCAACACCACGCTGTGTCTCAACACCAACACCAACACCAGCACCACGCTGTGTCTCTGCACCAACACCAACACTAACACCACGCTGTTTCTCAGCACTAACACCAACAACACGCTGTTTCTCAGCACCAACACGATCACAATGCTGTGTCTCAGCACCAACACCAACACCACGCTGTGTCTCAGCACCAACACCAACACCAACACCACGCTGTGTCTCAGCACCAACAGCACGCTGTGTCTCAGCACCAACACCAACACCAACAGCAAGAACATGCTGTGTCTCAGCACCAACACCAACAACAACACCACGCTGTGTCTCAGCACCAACACCAACACCAACACCAACACCAACACCAACAGCACACTGTCTCTCAGCACCAACACCAACACCAACACCACGCTGTGTCTCAGCACCAACACCAACACCAACACCAACCTCACGCTGTGTCTCAGCACCAACACCAACACCAACACCACGCTGTGTCTCAGCACCAACACCAAAACCAACACCACTCTGTGTCTACGCACCAACACCAACACCAACGCCACTCTGTGTCTCAGCACCAACAACAACACCAACACCACTCTGTGTCTCAGCACCAACACCAACACCAACACCACGCTGTGTCTCAGCACCTACACCAACACCAACACCACGCTGTGTCTCAGCACCGACACCAACACCACGCTGTGTCTCAGCACCAACACCAACACCAACACCAACACCAACACCACGCTGTGTCTCAGCACCAACAACAACAACAACACCACGCTGTGTCTCAGCACCAACACCAACACCAACACCAGCACCAACACCACGCTGTGTCTCAGCACCAAACCCAACACCAACACCATGCTGTGTCTCAGCACCAACACCAACACCAACACCAACACCACGCTGTGTCTCAGCACCAACACCAACACCAACACCACGCTTTGTCTCAGCACCAACACCAACACCAACACCACGCAGTGTCTCAGCGCCAACACCAGCACCACGCTGTGCCTCAGCAGCAACAACAACACCAATACCATGCTGTTTCTCAGCACCAACACCAGCACCACGCTGTGTCTCAGCACCAACACCACGCTGTGTCTCAGCACCAACACCAACACCACGCTGTGTCTCAGCACCAACACCAACACCACGCTGTGTCTCAGCATCAACACCAACACCAACACCACGCTCTGTCTCAGCACCAACACCAACACCAGCACCACGCTGTGTCTCAGCATCAACACCAACACCAACACCACGCTGTGTCTCAGCACCAACACCAACACCAACACCACGCTGTGTCTCAGCACCAACACCAACACCAACACCACGCTGTGTCTCAGCGCCAACACCAGCACCACGCTGTGTCTCAGCACCAACAACAACACCAATACCACACTGTGTCTCAGCACCTACACCAGCACCACGCTGTGTCTCAGCACCAACACCAACAACAACACCACTCTGTGTCTCAGCACCAACACCAACACCAACACCGCACTCTGTCTCAGCACCAACACCAGCACCAACACCACGCTGTGTCTCAGCACCAACACCAACACCAACACCACGCTGTGTCTCAGCACCAACACCAACAACAACACCACGCTGTGTCTCAGCACCAACACCAACACCAACACCACACTGTGTCTCAGCACCAACACCAGCACCAACACCACGCTGTGTCTCAGCACCAACACCAACACCAACACCACTCTGTGTCTCAGCACCAACACCAACACCAACGCCACGCTGTGTCTCAGCACCAACACCAACACCACGATGTGTCTCAGCACTAACACCAACACCACGCTGTGTCTCAGCACCAACACCAACACCAACAGCACGCTGTGTCTCAGCACCAACACCAACACCACGCTGTGTCTCAGCATCAACACCCACACCAACACCACGCTGTGTCTCAGCACCAACACCAACACCACACTGTGTCTCAGCACCAACACCAACACCACGCTGTTTCTCAGCACTAACAGCAACACCACGCTGTGTCTCAGCACCAACACCAACACCAGCACCACGCTGTGTCTCAGCGCCAACACCAACACCAACACCACGCTGTGTCTCAGCACCAACACCAACACCAACACCACGCTCTGTCTCAGCACCAACACCAACACCAACACCACGCTGTGTCTCAGCACTAACACCAACACCAACACCACCCTTAGTCTCAGCACCAACACCAACACCACGCTGTGTCTCAACACCAACACCAACACCAGCACCACGCTGTGTCTCTGCACCAACACCAACACCAACACCACGCTGTTTCTCAGCACTAACACCAACAACACGCTGTTTCTCAGCACCAACACCATCACAATGCTGTGTCTCAGCACCAACACCAACACCACGCTGTGTCTCAGCACCAACACCAAAACCAACACCACGCTGTGTCTCAGCACCAACAGCACGCTGTGTCTCAGCACCAACACCAACACCAACAGCAAGAACATGCTGTGTCTCAGCACCAACACCAACACCAACACCACGCTGTGTCTCAGCACCAACACCAACACCAACACCAACACCAACAGCACACTGTCTCTCAGCACCAACACCAACACCAACACCACGCTGTGTCTCAGCACCAACACCAACACCAACACCAACCTCATGCTGTGTCTCAGCACCAACACCAACACCAACACCACGCTGTGTCTCAGCACCAACACCAAAACCAACACCACTCTGTGTCTATGCACCAACACCAACACCAACGCCACTCTGTGTCTCAGCACCAACAACAACACCAACACCACTCTGTGTCTCAGCACCAACACCAACACCAACACCACGCTGTGTCTCAGCACCTACACCAACACCAACACCACGCTGTGTCTCAGCACCGACACCAACACCACGCTGTGTCTCAGCACCAACACCAACACCAACACCAACACCAACACCACGCTGTGTCTCAGCACCAACAACAACAACAACACCACGCTGTGTCTCAGCACCAACACCAACACCAACACCAGCACCAACACCACGCTGTGTCTCAGCACCAAACCCAACACCAACACCACGCTGTGTCTCAGCACCAACACCAACACCAACACCAACACCACGCTGTGTCTCAGCACCAACACCAACACAAACACCACGCTTTGTCTCAGCACCAACACCAACACCAACACCACGCAGTGTCTCAGCGCCAACACCAGCACCACGCTGTGCCTCAGCAGCAACAACAACACCAATACCATGCTGTTTCTCAGCACCAACACCAGCACCACGCTGTGTCTCAGCACCAACACCACGCTGTGTCTCAGCACCAACACCAACACCACGCTGTGTCTCAGCACCAACACCAACACCACGCTGTGTCTCAGCATCAACACCAACACCAACACCACGCTCTGTCTCAGCACCAACACCAACACCAGCAACACGCTGTGTCTCAGCATCAACACCAACACCAACACCACGCTGTGTCTCAGCACCAACACCAACACCAACACCACGCTGTGTCTCAGCGCCAACACCAGCACCACGCTGTGTCTCAGCACCAACAACAACACCAATACCACGCTGTGTCTCAGCACCTACACCAGCACCACGCTGTGTCTCAGCACCAACACCAACACCAACACTACGCTCTGTCTCAGCACCAACACCAACACCACGCTGTGTCTCAGCACCAACACCAACACCACGCTGTGTCTCAGTATCAACACCAACACCAACACCACGCTGTGTCTCAGCACCAACACCAAAACCAACAGCACGCTGTGTCTCAGCATCAACACCAACACCAACACCACGCTGTGTCTCAGCACCAACAGCAACACCAACACCACGCTGTTTTTCAGCACCAACACCAACACCACGCTGTGTCTCAGCACCAACACCAACACCAACACCACGCTGTGTTTCAGCACCAACGCCAACACCAACACCACGCTGTGTCTCAGCACCAACACCAACACCACGCTGTGTCTCAACACCAACACCAACACCAACACCACGCTCTATCTCTGCACCAACACCAACACCAACACAACGCTGTTTCTCAGCACTAACACCAACACCACGCTGTTTCTCAGCACAAACACCAACACCAACACCACACTGTGTCTCAGCACCAACACCAAAACCACACTGTGTCTCAGCACCAACACCAACAACAACACCACTCTGTGTCTCAGCACCAACACCAACACCAACACCGCCCTGTGTCTCAGCACCAACACCAGCACCAACACCACGCTGTGTCTCAGCACCAACACCAACACCAACACCACGCTGTGTCTCAGCACCAACAACAACAACAACACCACTCTGTGTCTCAGCACCAACACCAACACCAACACCGCACTCTGTCTCAGCACCAACACCAGCACCAACACCACGCTGTGTCTCAGCACCAACACCAACACCAACACCACGCTGTGTCTCAGCACCAACACCAACAACAACACCACGCTGTGTCTCAGCACCAACACCAACACCAACACCGCACTGTGTCTCAGCACCAACACCAGCACCAACACCACGCTGTGTCTCAGCACCAACACCAACACCAACACCACGCTGTGTCTCAGCACCAACACCAACAACAACACCACTCTGTGTCTCAGCACCAACACCAACACCAACGCCACGCTGTGTCTCAGCACCAACACCAACACCACGATGTGTCTCAGCACTAACACCAACACCACGCTGTGTCTCAGCACCAACACCAACACCACGCTGTGTCTCAGCATCAACACCAACACCAACACCACGCTGTGTCTCAGCACCAACACCAACACCACACTGTGTCTCAGCACCAACACCAACACCACGCTGTTTCTCAGCACTAACAGCAACACCACGCTGTGTCTCAGCACCAACACCAACACCAGCACCACGCTGTGTCTCAGCGCCAACACCAACACCAACACCACGCTGTGTCTCAGCACCAACACCAACACCAACACCACGCTCTGTCTCAGCACCAACACCAACACCAACACCACGCTGTGTCTCAGCACCAACACCAACACCAACACCAGCACCAACACCACGCTGTGTCTCAGCACCAAACCCAACACCAACACCACGCTGTGTCTCAGCACCAACACCAACACCAACACCAACACCACGCTGTGTCTCAGCACCAACACCAACACCAACACCACGCTTTGTCTCAGCACCAACACCAACACCAACACCACGCAGTGTCTCAGCGCCAACACCAGCACCACGCTGTGCCTCAGCAGCAACAACAACACCAATACCATGCTGTGTCTCAGCACCAACACCAGCACCACGCTGTGTCTCAGCACCAATACCACGCTGTGTCTCAGCACCAACACCAACACCACGCTGTGTCTCAGCACCAACACCAACACCACGCTGTGTCTCAGCATCAACACCAACACCAACACCACGCTGTGTTTCAGCACCAACACCAACACCACGCTGTGTCTCAGCACCAACACCAACACCACGCTGTGTCTCTGCACCAACACAAACACCAACACCACGCTGTGTCTCAGCACCAACACCAACACCAACACCACGCTGTGTCTCAGCACCAACACCAACACCACCACCATGCTGTGTCTCAGCACCAACACCAACACCACGCTGTGTCTCAGCATCAACACCAACACCAACACCTCACTGTGTCTCAACACCAACACCAACACCACGCTGTGTCTCAGCACCAACACCAACACCAACACCACGCTGTGGCTCAGCACCAACACCAACACCAACACCACGCTGTGTCTCAGCACCAACACCAACACCAACACCAACACCAGACTGTGTCTCAGCACCAATACCAACACCAACACCACGCTGTGTCTCAGCACCAACACCAACACCAACACCACGCTGTGTCTCAGCACCAACAGCAACACCAACACCACACTGTGTCTCAGCACCAACACCAACACCAACTCGTACAGCAACACCATGCTGTGTCTCAGCACCAACACCAACACCAACACCACGCTGTGTCTCAGCACCAACACCAACGCCACGCTTTGTCTCAGCACCAACACCAACACCATGCTGTGTCTCTGCACCAACACCAACACCAACACCACACTGTTTCTCAGCATCAACACCAACACCACGCTGTATCTCAGCACCAACACCAACACCAATACCACACTGTGTCTCAGCACCAGCACCAACACCAACAGCACACTGTGTCTCAGCACCAACACCAACACCAACACCACGCTGTGTCTCAGCACCAACACCAACACCAACACCACGCTGTGTCTCAGCACCAACACCAACACCAACACCACGCTGTGTCTCAGCATCAACACCAACACCAACACCACGCTGTGTCTCAGCACCAACATCAACACCATGCTGTGTCTCAGCACCAACACCAACACCAACAGCACGCTGTGTCTCAGCACCAACACCAACACCAACAGCACGCTGTGTCTCAGCACCAACACCAACACCTACACCAACATCAACACCACGCTGTGTCTCAGCACCAACACCAACACCACGCTTTGTCTCAGCACCAACACCAACACCAACACCACGCTGTGTCTCAGCACCAACACCAACACCAACACCACGCTGTGTCTCAGCACCAACACCAACACCAACACCACGCTGTGTCTCAGCACCAACACCAACACCAACACCACGCTGTGTCTCAGCACCAACACCAACACCAACACCACCCTTAGTCTCAGCACCAACACCAACACCACCACCTCACTGTGTCTCAACACCAACACCAACACCACGCTGTGTCTCAGCACCAACACCAACACCAACACCACGCTGTGGCTCAGCACCAACACCAACACCAACACCACGCTGTGTCTCAGCACCAACACCAACACCAACACCACGCTGTGTCTCAGCACCAACAGCATGCTTTGTCTCAGCACCAAAACCAACACCAACGGCAACACCATGCTGTGTCTCAGCACCAACACCAACAACAACACCACGCTGTGTCTCAGCACCAACACCAACACCAACACCAACACCAACAGCACACTGTCTCTCAGCACCAACACCAACACCAACACCACGCTGTGTCTCAGCACCAACACCAACACCAACACCAACCTCACGCTGTGTCTCAGCACCAACACCAACACCAACACCACGCTGTGTCTCAGCACCAACACCAACACCAACACCACTCTGTGTCTAGGCACCAACACCAACACCAACGCCACTCTGTGTCTCAGCACCAACACCAACACCAACACCACTCTGTGTCTCAGCACCAACACCAACACCAACACCACGCTGTGTCTCAGCACCTACACCAACACCAACACCACGCTGTGTCTCAGCACCGACACCAACACCACGCTGTGTCTCAGCACCAACACCAACACCAACACCAACACCAACACCACGCTGTGTCTCAGCACCAACAACAACAACAACACCACGCTGTGTCTCAGCACCAACACCAGCACCAACACCACGCTGTGTCTCAGCACCAAACCCAACACCAACACCACGCTGTGTCTCAGCACCAACACCAACACCAACACCAACACCAGGCTGTGTCTCAGCACCAACACCAACACCAACACCACGCTTTGTCTCAGCACCAACACCAACACCAACACCACGCAGTGTCTCAGCGCCAACACCAGCACCAAGCTGTGCCTCAGCAGCAACAACAACACCAATACCATGCTGTGTCTCAGCACCAACACCAGCACCACGCTGTGTCTCAGCACCAACACCAACACCAACACCACGCTGTGTCTCAGCACCAACACCAACACCACGCTGTGTCTCAGCACCAACACCAACACCACGCTGTGTCTCAGCATCAACACCAACACCAACACCACGCTCTGTCTCAGCACCAACACCAACACCAGCACCACGCTGTGTCTCAGCATCAACACCAACACCAACACCACGATGTGTCTCAGCACCAACACCAACACCAACACCACGCTGTGTCTCAGCACCAACAGCAACACCAACACCACGCTGTGTTTCAGCACCATCACCAACACTACGCTGTGTCTCAGCACCAACACCAACACCAACACCACGCTGTGTTTCAGCACCAACACCAACACCACGCTGTGTCTCAGCACCAACACCAACACCACGCTGTGTCTCTGCACCAACACCAACACCAACACCACGCTGTGTCTCAGCACCAGCACCAACACCAACACCACACTGTGTCTCAGCACCAACACCAACACCAACACCATGCTGTGTCTCAGCACCAACACCAACACCACACTGTGTCTCAGCATCAACACCAACACCAACACCACGCTGTGTCTCAGCACCAACACCAACACCAACACCACCCTTAGTCTCAGCACCAACACCAACACCAACACCTCAATGTGTCTCAACACCAACACCAACACCACGCTGTGTCTCAGCACCAACACCAACACCAACACCACGCTGTGGCTCAGCACCAACACCAACACCAACACCACGCTGTGTCTCAGCACCAACACCAACACCAACACCAGACTGTTTCTCAGCACCAACACCAACACCAACACCACGCTGTGTCTCAGCACCAACACCAACACCAACACCACGCTGTGTCTCAGCATCAACACCAACACCAACACCACGCTGTGTCTCAGCACCAACATCAACACCATGCTGTGTCTCAGCACCAACACCAACACCAACAGCACGCTGTGTCTCAGCACCAACACCAACACCAACAGCACGCTGTGTCTCAGCACCAACACCAACACCTACACCAACATCAACACCACGCTGTGTCTCAGCACCAACACCAACACCACGCTTTGTCTCAGCACCAACACCAACACCAACACCACGCTGTGTCTCAGCACCAACACCAACACCAACACCACGCTGTGTCTCAGCACCAACACCAACACCAACACCACGCTTTGTCTCAGCACCAACACCAACACCAACACCACGCTGTGTCTCAGCACCAACACCAACACCAACACCACCCTTAGTCTCAGCACCAACACCAACACCAACACCTCACTGTGTCTCAACACCAACACCAACACCACGCTGTGTCTCAGCACCAACACCAACACCAACACCACGCTGTGGCTCAGCACCAACACCAACACCAACACCACGCTGTGTCTCAGCACCAACACCAACACCAACACCACGCTGTGTCTCAGCACCAACAGCATGCTTTGTCTCAGCACCAAAACCAACACCAACGGCAACACCATGCTGTGTCTCAGCACCAACACCAACAACAACACCACGCTGTGTCTCAGCACCAACACCAACACCAACACCAACACCAACAGCACACTGTCTCTCAGCACCAACACCAACACCAACACCACGCTGTGTCTCAGCACCAACACCAACACCAACACCAACCTCACGCTGTGTCTCAGCACCAACACCAACACCAACACCACGCTGTGTCTCAGCACCAACACCAACACCAACACCACTCTGTGTCTAGGCACCAACACCAACACCAACGCCACTCTGTGTCTCAGCACCAACACCAACACCAACACCACTCTGTGTCTCAGCACCAACACCAACACCAACACCACGCTGTGTCTCAGCACCTACACCAACACCAACACCACGCTGTGTCTCAGCACCGACACCAACACCACGCTGTGTCTCAGCACCAACACCAACACCAACACCAACACCAACACCACGCTGTGTCTCAGCACCAACAACAACAACAACACCACGCTGTGTCTCAGCACCAACACCAGCACCAACACCACGCTGTGTCTCAGCACCAAACCCAACACCAACACCACGCTGTGTCTCAGCACCAACACCAACACCAACACCAACACCAGGCTGTGTCTCAGCACCAACACCAACACCAACACCACGCTTTGTCTCAGCACCAACACCAACACCAACACCACGCAGTGTCTCAGCGCCAACACCAGCACCAAGCTGTGCCTCAGCAGCAACAACAACACCAATACCATGCTGTTTCTCAGCACCAACACCAGCACCACGCTGTGTCTCAGCACCAACACCAACACCAACACCACGCTGTGTCTCAGCACCAACACCAACACCACGCTGTGTCTCAGCACCAACACCAACACCACGCTGTGTCTCAGCATCAACACCAACACCAACACCACGCTCTGTCTCAGCACCAACACCAACACCAGCACCACGCTGTGTCTCAGCATCAACACCAACACCAACACCACGATGTGTCTCAGCACCAACACCAACACCAACACCACGCTGTGTCTCAGCACCAACAGCAACACCAACACCACGCTGTGTTTCAGCACCATCACCAACACTACGCTGTGTCTCAGCACCAACACCAACACCAACACCACGCTGTGTTTCAGCACCAACACCAACACCACGCTGTGTCTCAGCACCAACACCAACACCACGCTGTGTCTCTGCACCAACACCAACACCAACACCACGCTGTGTCTCAGCACCAGCACCAACACCAACACCACACTGTGTCTCAGCACCAACACCAACACCAACACCATGCTGTGTCTCAGCACCAACACCAACACCACACTGTGTCTCAGCATCAACACCAACACCAACACCACGCTGTGTCTCAGCACCAACACCAACACCAACACCACCCTTAGTCTCAGCACCAACACCAACACCAACACCTCAATGTGTCTCAACACCAACACCAACACCACGCTGTGTCTCAGCACCAACACCAACACCAACACCACGCTGTGGCTCAGCACCAACACCAACACCAACACCACGCTGTGTCTCAGCACCAACACCAACACCAACACCAGACTGTTTCTCAGCACCAATACCAACACCAACACCACGCTGTGTCTCAGCACCAACACCAACACCAACACCACGCTGTGTCTCAGCACCAACAGCAACACCAACACCACTCTGTGTCTCAGCACCAACACCAACACCAACTCGTACAGCAACACCATGCTGTGTCTCAGCACCAAAACCAACACCAACAACACGCTGTGTCTCAGCACCAACACCAACGCCACGCTTTGTCTCAGCACCAACACCAACACCACGCTGTGTCTCTGCACCAACACCAACACCAACACCACACTGTTTCTCAGCATCAACACCAACACCACGCTGTGTCTCAACACCAACACCAACACCAATACCACACTGTGTCTCAGCACCAGCACCAACACCAACAGCACACTGTGTCTCAGCACCAACACCAACACCAACACCACGCTTTGTCTCAGCACCAACACCAACACCAACACCACGCTGTGTCTCAGCACGAACACCAACACCAACACCACGCTGTGTCTCAGCATCAACACCAACAGCAACACCACGCTGTGTCTCAGCACCAACATCAACACCATGCTGTGTCTCAGCACCAACACCAACACCAACAGCACGCTGTGTCTCAGCACCAACACCAACACCTACACCAACACCAACACCACGCTGTGTCTCAGCACCAACACCAACACCACGCTTTGTCTCAGCACCAACACCAACACCAACACCACGCTGTGTCTCAGCACCAACACCAACACCAACACCACGCTGTGTCTCAGCACCAACACCAACACCAACACCACGCTTTGTCTCAGCACCAACACCAACACCAACACCACGCTGTGTCTCAGCACCAACACCAACACCATCACCACCCTTAGTCTCAGCACCAACACCAACACCAACACCTCACTGTGTCTCAACACCAACACCAACACCACGCTGTGTCTCAGCACCAACACCAACACCAACACCACGCTGTGGCTCAGCACCAACACCAACACCACGCTGTGTCTCAGCACCAACACCAACACCAACACCAGACTGTGTCTCAGCACCAACACCAACACCAACACCACGCTGTGTCTCCGCACCAACACCAACACCAACACCACGCTGTGTCTCAGCACCAACAGCAACACCAACACCACACTGTGTCTCAGCACCAACACCAACACCAACTCGTACAGCAACACCATGCTGTGTCTCAGCACCAACACCAACACCAACACCACGCTGTGTCTCAGCACCAACACCAACGCCACGCTGTGTCTCAGCACCAGCACCAACACCACGCTGTGTCTCTGCACCAACACCAACACCAACACCACACTGTTTCTCAGCATCAACACCAACACCACGCTGTGTCTCAGCACCAACACCAACACCAATACCACACTGTGTCTCAGCACCAGCACCAACACCAACAACACACTGTGTCTCAGCACCAACACCAACACCAACACCACGCTGTGTCTCAGCACCAACACCAACACCAACACCACGCTGTGTCTCAGCACCAACACCAACACCAACACCACGCTGTGTCTCAGCACCAACACCAACACCAACACCACACTGTGTCTCAGCACCAACACCAACACCACGCTGTGTCTCAGCACCAACACCAACATCAACACAACGCTGTGTCTCTGCACCAATACCAACACCAACACCACGCTGTTTCTCAGCACTAACAGCAACACCACGCTGTGTCTCAGCACCAACACCAACACCAACACCACGCTGTGTCTCAGCACCAACACCAACACCAACACCAGTCTGTTTCTCAGCACCAATACCAACACCAACACCACGCTGTGTCTCAGCACCAAACCAACACCAACACCACTCTGTTTCTCAGCACCAACAGCAACACCACGCTGTGTCTCAGCACCAACACCAACACCAACACAACGCTTTGTCTCAGCACCAACACCAACACCAACACAACGCTTTGTCTCAACACCAACACCAACACCACGCTGTGTCTCAGCACCAGCAACCAACACCAATACCAAGCTGTGCTTCAGCACTAACACCAACACCACGCTGTGTCTCAGCACCAACACCAACACCAACACCACGCTGTGTCTCAGCGCCAACACTAGCACCACGCTGTGTCTCAGCACCAACAACAACACCAATACCACGCTGTGTCTCAGCACCTACACCAACACCACGCTGTGTCTCAGCACCAACACCAACACCAACACTACGCTGTGTCTCAGCACCAACACCAACACCACGCTGTGTCTCAGCACCAACACCAACACCACGCTGTGTCTCAGTATCAACACCAACACCAACACCACGCTGTGTCTCAGCACCAACACCAACACCAACACCACGCTGTGTCTCAGCATCAACACCAACACCAACACCACGCTGTGTCTCAGCACCAACACCAACACCAACACCACGCTGTTTTTCAGCACCAACACCAACACCACGCTGTGTCTCATCACCAACACCAACACCAACACCACGCTGTGTTTCAGCACCAACACCAACACCAACACCACGCTGTGTCTCAGCACCAACACCAACACCACGCTGTGTCTCAACACCAACACCAACACCAACACCACGCTCTATCTCTGCACCAACACCAACACCAACACAACGCTGTTTCTCAGCACTAACACCAACACCACGCTGTTTCTCAGCACAAACACCAACACCAACACCACACTGTGTCTCAGCACCAACACCAAAACCACACTGTGTCTCAGCACCAACACCAACAACAACACCACGCTGTGTCTCAGCACCAACACCAACACCAACACCGCCCTGTGTCTCAGCACCAACACCAGCACCAACACCACGCTGTGTCTCAGCACCAACACCAACACCAACACCACGCTGTGTCTCAGCACCAACAACAACAACAACACCACTCTGTGTCTCAGCACCAACACCAACACCAACACCGCACTCTGTCTCAGCACCAACACCAGCACCAACACCACGCTGTGTCTCAGCACCAACACCAACACTAACACCACGCTGTGTCTCAGCACCAACACCAACAACAACACCACGCTGTGTCTCAGCACCAACACCAACACCAACACCGCACTGTGTCTCAGCACCAACACCAGCACCAACACCACGCTGTGTCTCAGCACCAACACCAACACCAACACCACTCTGTGTCTCAGCACCAACACCAACACCAACGCCACGCTGTGTCTCAGCACCAACACCAACACCACGATGTGTCTCAGCACTAACACCAACACCACGCTGTGTCTCAGCACCAACACCAACACCAACACCACGCTGTGTCTCAGCACCAACACCAACACCACGCTGTGTCTCAGCATCAACACCCACACCAACACCACGCTGTGTCTCAGCACCAACACCAACACCACACTGTGTCTCAGCACCAACATCAACACCACGCTGTTTCTCAGCACTAACAGCAACACCACGCTGTGTCTCAGCACCAACACCAACACCAGCACCACGCTGTGTCTCAGCGCCAACACCAACACCAACACCACGCTGTGTCTCAGCACCAACACCAACACCAACACCACGCTCTGTCTCAGCACCAACACCAACACCAACACCACGCTGTGTCTCAGCAAAAACACCAACACCAACACCACCCTTAGTCTCAGCACCAACACCAACACCAAGCTTTGTCTCAACACCAACACCAACACCAGCACCACGCTGTGTCTCTGCACCAACACCAACACCAACACCACGCTGTTTCTCAGCACTAACACCAACAACACGCTGTTTCTCAGCACCAACACCATCACAATGCTGTGTCTCAGCACCAACACCAACACCACGCTGTGTCTCAGCACCAACACCAACACCAACACCACGCTGTGTCTCAGCACCAACAGCACGCTGTGTCTCAGCACCAACACCAACACCAACAGCAACAACATGCTGTGTCTCAGCACCAACACCAACAACAACACCACGCTGTGTCTCAGCACCAACACCAACACCAACACCAACACCAACAGCACACTGTCTCTCAGCACCAACACCAACACCAACACCACGCTGTGTCTCAGCACCAACACCAACACCAACACCAACCTCACGCTGTGTCTCAGCACCAACACCAACACCAACACCACGCTGTGTCTCAGCACCAACACCAAAACCAACACCACTCTGTGTCTACGCACCAACACCAACACCAACGCCACTCTGTGTCTCAGCAGCAACAACAACACCAACACCACTCTGTATCTCAGCACCAACACCAACACCAACACCACGCTGTGTCTCAGCACCTACACCAACACCAACACCACGCTGTGTCTCAGCACCGACACCAACACCACGCTGTGTCTCAGCAACAACACCAACACCAACACCAACACCAACACCACGCTGTGTCTCAGCACCAACAACAACAACAACACCACGCTGTGTCTCAGCACCAACACCAACACCAACACCAGCACCAACACCACGCTGTGTCTCAGCACCAAACCCAACACCAACACCACGCTGTGTCTCAGCACCAACACCAACACCAACACCAACACCACGCTGTGTCTCAGCACCAACACCAACACCAACACCACGCTTTGTCTCAGCACCAACACCAACACCAACACCACGCAGTGTTTCAGCGCCAACACCAGCACCACGCTGTGCCTCAGCAGCAACAACAACACCAATACCATGCTGTGTCTCAGCACCAACACCAGCACCACGCTGTGTCTCAGCACCAAAACCACGCTGTGTCTCAGCACCAACACCAACACCACGCTGTGTCTCAGCACCAACACCAACACCACGCTGTGTCTCAGCATCAACACCAACACCAACACCACGCTCTGTCTCAGCACCAACACCAACACCAGCACCACGCTGTGTCTCAGCATCAACACCAACACCAACACCACGCTGTGTCTCAGCACCAACACCAACACCAACACCACGCTGTGTCTCAGCACCAACACCAACACCAACACCACGCTGTGTCTCAGCGCCAACACCAGCACCACGCTGTGTCTCAGCACCAACAACAACACCAATACCACGCTGTGTCTCAGCACCTACACCAGCACCACGCTGTGTCTCAGCACCAACACCAACACCAACACTACGCTCTGTCTCAGCACCAACACCAACACCACGCTGTGTCTCAGCACCAACACCAACACCACGCTGTGTCTCAGTATCAACACCAACACCAACACCACGCTGTGTCTCAGCACCAACACCAACACCAACACCACGCTGTGTCTCAGCATCAACACCAACACCAACACCACGCTGTGTCTCAGCACCAACAGCAACACCAACACCACGCTGTTTTTCAGCACCAACACCAACACCACGCTGTGTCTCAGCACCAACACCAACACCAACACCACGCTGTGTTTCAGCACCAACACCAACACCAACACCACGCTGTGTCTCAGCACCAACACCAACACCACGCTGTGTCTCAACACCAACACCAACACCAACACCACGCTCTATCTCTGCACCAACACCAACACCAACACAACGCTGTTTCTCAGCACTAACACCAACACCACGCTGTTTCTCAGCACAAACACCAACACCAACACCACACTGTGTCTCAGCACCAACACCAAAACCACACTGTGTCTCAGCACCAACACCAACAACAACACCACGCTGTGTCTCAGCACCAACACCAACACCAACACCGCCCTGTGTCTCAGCACCAACACCAGCACCAACACCACGCTGTGTCTCAGCACCAACACCAACACCAACACCACGCTGTGTCTCAGCACCAACACCAACAACAACACCACTCTGTGTCTCAGCACCAACACCAACACCAACACCGCACTCTGTCTCAGCACCAACACCAGCACCAACACCACGCTGTGTCTCAGCACCAACACCAACACCAACACCACGCTGTGTCTCAGCACCAACACCAACAACAACACCACGCTGTGTCTCAGCACCAACACCAACACCAACACCGCACTGTGTCTCAGCACCAACACCAGCACCAACACCACACTGTGTCTCAGCACCAACACCAACACCAACACCACGCTGTGTCTCAGCACCAACACCAACAACAACACCACTCTGTGTCTCAGCACCAACACCAACACCAACGCCACGCTGTGTCTCAGCACCAACACCAACACCACGATGTGTCTCAGCACTAACACCAACACCACGCTGTGTCTCAGCACCAACACCAACACCAACACCACGCTGTGTCTCAGCACCAACACCAACACCACGCTGTGTCTCAACATCAACACCCACACCAACACCACGCTGTGTCTCAGCACCAAAACCAACACCACACTGTGTCTCAGCACCAACACCAACACCACGCTGTTTCTCAGCACTAACAGCAACACCACGCTGTGTCTCAGCAACAACACCAACACCAGCACCACGCTGTGTCTCAGCGCCAACACCAACACCAACACCACGCTGTGTCTCAGCACCAACACTAACACCAACACCACGCTCTGTCTCAGCACCAACACCAACACCAACACCACGCTGTGTCTCAGCACTAACACCAACACCAACACCACCCTTAGTCTCAGCATCAACACCAACACCACGCTGTGTCTCAACACCAACACCAACACCAGCACCACGCTGTGTCTCTGCACCAACACCAACACCAACACCACGCTGTTTCTCAGCACTAACACCAACAACACGCTCTTTCTCAGCACCAACACCATCACAATGCTGTGTCTCAGCACCAACACCAACACCACGCTGTGTCTCAGCACCAACACCAACACCAACACCACGCTGTGTCTCAGCACCAACAGCACGCTGTGTCTCAGCACCAACACCAACACCAACAGCAACAACATGCTGTGTCTCAGCACCAACACCAACAACAACACCACGCTGTGTCTCAGCACCAACACCAACACCAACACCAACACCAACAGCACACTGTCTCTCAGCACCAACACCAACACCAACACCACGCTGTGTCTCAGCACCAACACCAACACCAACACCAACCTCACGCTGTGTCTCAGCACCAACACCAACACCAACACCACGCTGTGTCTCAGCACCAACACCAAAACCAACACCACTCTGTGTCTACGCACCAACACCAACACCAACGCCACTCTGTGTCTCAGCACCAACAACAACACCAACACCACTCTGTGTCTCAGCACCAACACCAACACCAACACCACGCTGTGTCTCAGCACCTACACCAACACCAACTCCACGCTGTGTCTCAGCACCGACACCAACACCACGCTGTGTCTCAGCACCAACACCAACACCAACACCAACACCAAAACCACGCTGTGTCTCAGCACCAACAACAACAACAACACCACGCTGTGTCTCAGCACCAACACCAACACCAACACCAGCACCAACACCACGCTGTGTCTCAGCACCAAACCCAACACCAACACCACGCTGTGTCTCAGCACCAACACCAACACCAACACCAACACCACGCTGTGTCTCAGCACCAACACCAACACCAACACCACGCTTTGTCTCAGCACCAACACCAACACCAACACCACGCAGTGTCTCAGCGCCAACACCAGCACCACGCTGTGCCTCGGCAGCAACACCAACACCAACACCACGCTGTGTCTCAGCACCAACACCAACACCAACACCACGCTTTGTCTCAGCACCAACACCAACACCAATACCATGCTGTGTCTCAGCACCAACACCAGCACCACGCTGTGTCTCAGCACCAACACCACGCTGTGTCTCAGCACCAACACCAACACCACGCTGTGTCTCAGCACCAACACCAACACCACGCTGTGTCTCAGCATCAACACCAACACCAACACCACGCTCTGTCTCAGCACCAACACCAACACCAGCACCACGCTGTGTCTCAGCATCAACACCAACACCAACACCACGCTGTGTCTCAGCACCAACACCAACACCAACACCACGCTGTGTCTCAGCACCAACAGCAACACCAACACCACGCTGTGTTTCAGCACCATCACCAACACTACGCTGTGTCTCAGCACCAACACCAACACCAACACCACGCTGTGTTTCAGCACCAACACCAACACCACGCTGTGTCTCAGCACCAACACCAACACCACGCTGTGTCTCTGCACCAACACCAACACCAACACCACGCTGTGTCTCAGCACCAACACCAACACCAACACCACGCTGTGTCTCAGCACCAACACCAACACCACCACCATGCTGTGTCTCAGCACCAACACCAACACCACGCTGTGTCTCAGCATCAACACCAACACCAACACCACGCTGTGTCTCAGCACCAACACCAACACCAACACCACCCTTAGTCTCAGCACCAACACCAACACCAACACCTCACTGTGTCTCAACACCAACACCAACACCACGCTGTGTCTCAGCACCAACACCAACACCAACACCACGCTGTGGCTCAGCACCAACACCAACACCAACACCACGCTGTGTCTCAGCACCAACACCAACACCAACACCAGACTGTGTCTCAGCACCAATACCAACACCAACACCACGCTGTGTCTCAGCACCAACACCAACACCAACACCACGCTGTGTCTCAGCACCAACAGCAACACCAACACCACACTGTGTCTCAGCACCAACACCAACACCAACTCGTACAGCAAAACCATGCTGTGTCTCAGCACCAACACCAACACCAACACCACGCTGTGTCTCAGCACCAACACCAACGCCACGCTTTGTCTCAGCACCAACACCAACACCACACTGTGTCTCTGCACCAACACCAACACCAACACCACACTGTTTCTCAGCATCAACACCAACACCACGCTGTGTCTCAGCACCAACACCAACACCAATACCACACTGTGTCTCAGCACCAGCACCAACACCAACAGCACACTGTGTCTCAGCACCAACACCAACACCAACACCACGCTGTGTCTCAGCACCAACACCAACACCAACACCACGCTGTGTCTCAGCACCAACACCAACACCAACACCACGCTGTGTCTCAGCATCAACACCAACACCAACACCACGCTATGTCTCAGCACCAACATCAACACCATGCTGTGTCTCAGCACCAACACCAACACCAACAGCACGCTGTGTCTCAGCACCAACACCAACACCAACAGCACGCTGTGTCCCAGCACCAACACCAACACCTACACCAACATCAACACCACGCTGTGTCTCAGCACCAACAACAACACCACGCTTTGTCTCAGCACCAACACCAACACCAACACCACGCTGTGTCTCAGCACCAACACCAACACCAACACCACGCTGTGTCTCAGCACCAACACCAACACCAACACCACGCTTTGTCTCAGCACCAACACCAACACCAACACCACGCTGTGTCTCAGCACCAACACCAACACCAACACCACCCTTAGTCTCAGCACCAACACCAACACCCTCACCTCACTGTGTCTCAACACCAACACCAAAACCACGCTGTGTCTCAGCACCAACACCAACACCAACACCACGCTGTGGCTCAGCACCAACACCAACACCAACACCACGCTGTGTCTCAGCACCAACACCAACACCAACACCACGCTGTGTCTCAGCACCAACAGCACGCTTTGTCTCAGCACCAACACCAACACCAACGGCAACACCATGCTGTGTCTCAGCACCAACACCAACAACAACACCACGCTGTGTCTCAGCACCAACACCAACACCAACACCAACACCAACAGCACACTGTCTCTCAGCACCAACACCAACACCAACACCACGCTGTGTCTCAGCACCAACACCAACACCAAAACCAACCTCACGCTGTGTCTCAGCACCAACACCAACACCAACACCACGCTGTGTCTCAGCACCAACACCAACACCAACACCACTCTGTGTCTACGCACCAACACCAACACCAACGCCACTCTGTGTCTCAGCACCAACACCAACACCAACACCACTCTGTGTCTCAGCACCAACACCAACACCAACACCACGCTGTGTCTCAGCACCTACACCAACACCAACACCACGCTGTGTCTCAGCACCGACACCAACACCACGCTGTGTCTCAGCACCAACACCAACACCAACACCAACACCACGCTGTGTCTCAGCACCAACAACAACAGCAACACCACGCTGTGTCTCAGCACCAACACCAGCACCAACACCACGCTGTGTCTCAGCACCAAACCCAACACCAACACCACGCTTTGTCTCAGCACCAACACCAACACCAACACCAACACCACGCTGTGTCTCAGCACCAACACCAACACCAACACCACGCTTTGTCTCAGCACCAACACCAACACCAACACCACCCAATGTCTCAGCGCCAACACCAGCACCACGCTGTGCCTCAACAGCAACAACAACAACAATACCATGCTGTGTCTCAGCACCAACACCAGCACCACGTTGTGTCTCAGCACCAACACCAACACCAACACCACGCTCTGTCTCAGCACCAACACCAACACCACGCTGTGTCTCAGCACCAACACCAACACCACGCTGTGTCTCAGCATCAACACCAACACCAACACCACGCTCTGTCTCAGCTCCAACACCAACACCAGCACCACGCTGTGTCTCAGCATCAACACCAACACCAACACCACGCTGTGTCTCAGCACCAACACCAACACCAACACCACGCTGTGTCTCAGCACCAACAGCAACACCAACACCACGCTGTGTTTCAGCACCATCACCAACACTACGCTGTGTCTCAGCACCAACACCAACACCAACACCACGCTGTGTTTCAGCACCAACACCAACACCACGCTGTGTCTCAGCACCAACACCAACACCAACACCACGCTGTGGCTCAGCGCCAACACCAACACCAACACCACCCTTAGTCTCAGCACCAACACCAACACCAACACCTCACTGTGTCTCAACACCAACACCAACACCACGCTGTGTCTCAGCACCAACACCAACACCAACACCACGCTGTGGCTCAGCACCAACACCAACACCAACACCACGCTGTGTCTCAGCACCAACACCAACACCAACACCAGACTGTGTCTCAGCACCAATACCAACACCAACACCACGCTGTGTCTCAGCACCAACACCAACACCAACACCACGCTGTGTCTCAGCACCAACAGCAACACCAACACCACTCTGTGTCTCAGCACCAACACCAACACCAACTCGTACAGCAACACCATGCTGTGTCTCAGCACCAACACCAACACCAACAACACGCTGTGTCTCAGCACCAACACCAACGCCACGCTTTGTCTCAGCACCAACACCAACACCACGCTGTGTCTCTGCACCAACACCAACACCAACACCACACTGTTTCTCAGCATCAACACCAACACCACGCTGTGTCTCAGCACCAACACCAACACCAATACCACACTGTGTCTCAGCACCAGCACCAACACCAACAGCACACTGTGTCTCAGCACCAACACCAACACCAACACCACGCTGTGTCTCAGCACCAACACCAACACCAACACCACGCTGTGTCTCAGCACCAACACCAACACCAACACCACGCTGTGTCTCAGCATCAACACCAACACCAACACCACGCTGTGTCTCAGCACCAACATCAACACCATGCTGTGTCTCAGCACCAACACCAACACCAACAGCACGCTGTGTCTCAGCACCAACACCAACACCTACACCAACACCAACACCACGCTGTGTCTCAGCACCAACACCAACACCACGCTTTGTCTCAGCACCAACACCAACACCAACACCACGCTGTGTCTCAGCACCAACACCAACACCAACACCACGCTGTGTCTCAGCACCAACACCAACACCAACACCACGCTTTGTCTCAGCACCAACACCAACACCAACACCACGCTGTGTCTCAGCACCAACACCAACACCATCACCACCCTTAGTCTCAGCAGCAACACCAACACCAACACCTCACTGTGTCTCAACACCAACACCAACACCACGCTGTGTCTCAGCATCAACACCAACACCAACACCACGCTGTGGCTCAGCACCAACACCAACACCAACACCACGCTGTGTCTCAGCACCAACACCAACACCAACACCAGACTGTGTCTCAGCACCAACACCAACACCAACACCACGCTGTGTCTCCGCACCAACACCAACACCAACACCACGCTGTGTCTCAGCACCAACAGCAACACCAGCACCACACTGTGTCTCAGCACCAACACCAACACCAACTCGTACAGCAACACCATGCTGTGTCTCAGCACCAACACCAACACCAACACCACGCTGTGTCTCAGCACCAACACCAACGCCACGCTGTGTCTCAGCACCAGCACCAACACCACGCTGTGTCTCTGCACCAACACCAACACCAACACCACACTGTTTCTCAGCATCAACACCAACACCACGCTGTGTCTCAGCACCAACACCAACACCAATACCACACTGTGTCTCAGCACCAGCACCAACACCAACAGCACACTGTGTCTCAGCACCAACACCAACACCAACACCACGCTGTGTCTCAGCACCAACACCAACACCAACACCATGCTGTGTCTCAGCACCAACACCAACACCAACACCACGCTGTGTCTCAGCACCAACACCAACACCAACACCACGCTGTGTCTCAGCACCAACACCAACACCAACAGCACGCTGTGTCTCAGCACCAACACCAACACCAACACCACGCTGTGTCTCAGCACCAACAGCAACACCAACACCACACTATGTCTCAGCACCAACACCAACACCAACTCGTACAGCAACACCATGCTGTGTCTCAGCACCAACACCAACACCAACACCACGCTGTGTCTCAGCACCAACACCAACGCCACGCTGTGTCTCAGCACCAGCACCAACACCACGCTGTGTCTCTGCACCAACACCAACACCAACACCACACTGTTTCTCAGCATCAACACCAACACCACGCTGTGTCTCAGCACCAACACCAACACCAATACCACACTGTGTCTCAGCACCAGCACCAACACCAACAGCACACTGTGTCTCAGCACCAACACCAACACCAACACCACGCTGTGTCTCAGCACCAACACCAACACCAACACCACGCTGTGTCTCAGCACCAACACCAACACCAACACCACGCTGTGTCTCAGCACCAACACCAACACCAACACCACGCTGTGTCTCAGCACCAACACCAACACCACGCTGTGTCTCAGCACCAACACCAACACCAACAGCACGCTGTGTCTCAGCACCAACACCAACACCTACACCAACACCAACACCACGCTGTGTCTCAGCACCAACACCAACTCCACGCTTTGTCTCAGCACCAACACCAACACCAACACCACGCTGTGTCTCAGCACCAACACCAACACCAACACCACGCTGTGTCTCAGCACCAACACCAACACCAACACCACGCTGTGTCTCAGCACCAACACCAACACCAACACCACGCTATGTCTCACCACCAACGCCAACACCAACACCACGCTGTGTGTCAGCACCAACACCAACAACACCATGCTGTGTCTCAGCACCAACACCAACACCAACACCACGCTGTGTCTCAGCACCAACCCCCACACCACGCTGTGTCTCAGCACCAACACCAACACCAACACCACGCTGTGTCTCAGCACCAACACCGACACCACGCTCTGTCTCAGCACCAACACCAACAACAACACCACGCTGTGTCTCAGCACCAACACCAACACCATCACTACGCTGTGTCTCAGCACCAACACCAACACCAACACCACGCTGTGTCTCAGCACCAACACCAACACCAACACCACGCTGTGTCTCAGCACCAACACCAACACCACACTGTGTCTCATCACCAACACCAACACCAACACCACGCTGTGTCTCAGCACCAACACCAACACCAACACAACGCTGTGTCTCAGCACCAGCACCAACACCAACACCACGCTGTGTCTCAGCACCAACACCAACACCATGCTCTGTCTCAGCACCAACACCAACAGCAACACCAACACCACGCTCTGTCTCAGCACCAACGCCAACACCAACAACACGCTGTGTCTCAGCACCAACACCAACACCACGCTGTGTCTCAGCACCAACACCAACACCACGCTGTGTCTCAGCACCAACACCAACACCAACACCACCCCCCGCTGTGTCTCATCACCAACACCAACACCACGCTGTGTCTCAGCACCAACACCAACACCAACACCACGCTGTGTCTCAGCACCAACAGCAACATCAACACCACGCTGTGTCTCAGCACCAACACCAACACCAACACCACGCTGTGTCTCAGCACCAACACCAACACCAACACCACGCTGTGTCTCAGCACCAACACCAACACCAACACCACGCTGTGTAAGGCAACTAGAATGTGTGAAGATGGTGGCTTTGTTCATGCTAATTAACTCATTCAAAACATCAGGTGAAAGATTATTTTTTCTGAATTAATTTTTGCAAACTATTGAATCTATGTTTTGGACGTGCAACTGTAAGTTGCTTTTGTAAATTTATACTTGCTTATATCTTAGCTGATTTTTTAGGGACAAAACCTGTTTAATGGGCTTGTCGATGGTCTGAGTTTCAATTTTTTTCTTTTACTCCCTCAGGAAGAAAATATATTAAATTTTAATTCGTAAATAGCATAGGAAGATTTGAAGAATTATATATTTATGTATATTTCTCTTCATGTTGATCCTGGTTGCCCATAGGTTGTTAATCATGGGTCTCTACACATCACAATGATATGATATTACAACAGGGCATGAAGAAGAGACCAACCCCAAGAACTACCTCACCCAGTACAGGGGCTGAAGCCCCACCATTATCAAACTCCAGGCTCTTAGACAACTGAGCTAACCAGCTGTTGGATCCAGTTCTCTTAGGTTTGTGGGGGGCTAAAGGATCAGGTTGCACACTTGTATCGGGATTACTGATTTGGTACAGAGACAGAGAACATTTGGATCTCATTGTTAGAATAAACACATGCTGTTTATTTACAAATTAAATTTTGCAACTACATTTGTGCACTCGCAACACAAAACTCTCTCTTCACTCATCAGTGACTAACTCAAGGCTGTCCCACAGAAAGATGGCTCGCAGTACTCTGCTACTGGATATTAAGATCATGTGACCTTACATTCCAGTACTTGTCTTAAAGGTATATTACATATTAGATCACACTGCCAGCCCACCAGTTATGTATTTCATTGCTTAATTCTGAGTTTGGATTTCCCACCCAACCTAGTTTTCCTGCCTTCTTCTCCTGAGGCGGATGAGCTATGCTGGCTGGTGCTATCCCTCCCCTGGGGGCAGTGGTTATTCATCGATGTGATCCTGAGCAGTGAGTGAGAGCAGGCTGCTCAACCAGGGGGAATATTAGGATGGAGCTTGATGTTGTTCTCACTCTATGGACTCACAAGTACACTTTACAGCAAGGGTCACTGGGTCACTATCGGAAATGGGGCGCTGGTTGGTTTTGTAATATACCTTTAAGACAAGTATTGTAATGTAAGGACTGAAATGAAATTGATCACCTGTCTATTATGAGCCCTCTGCCTCACTCCCTCCCCGTTTTGAGAATTTTCAGGAGACAAAATATAACTCAGTGAATCCAATTCTATTATTTCTCCTTACTGAACATCCTGCAGATGCTTAGCTTTCACCAGCTCAACATATTTCATGAATATTTGAATTTATCGATAAAATATTCATAGCAGTTGCTGTTCATGGACTAACAGCAGAACTCTTACCAGAGGTGTGAGTGGGATGGATTAAATAATGTAAGATTAGGATGAATTATAGATCTGCAGCGTTAAAGGGAACAGCCAGGAGCCTGTGACAAAATAAAGTCTGGATTATGGATGTCAGTTAATGCAACTGGATATAACAGCGCAATTGAACTGAACAAATCTAGTTATTCCAAAGATATAGCTAAGCTGAGTGAATGAAACTATTCAAACGTCAAGAGTAATACGTTGAATAAAATGAACAATGCAGAATGCTACACTAAAGGAAATTGTATTGTGAAGGATAGGTGGCCAGGGTACCAATTCACTTACCTTGTCCATAACATTTATGTGAAAAAGCTGCAGTCTGGATCTCGGCCGTGCATTTCTGTGGGAAATCAGCCCATAAAATTGTGGAGTTTCATGTAAAGGATTGTCAAATGAAGTTGGAGTGATTTTCAAATACCCCTGGGCGCTGCTGTGATTAAAAGAAATGCATTTTTTTTAAACCACAACAGCCAAAGTTATGGGAATGAGATGTGAAGTGAATATGGAATTGTGTTGCAAGTTTTGTAGGATTGTGGTTTGCGTTCTTTATAAGAATTTGATCCATTCTTCAATTCCTTGGAAAATCACTGAATCAATTACCTGAGGAGTATTTGTACAATAATAACTTTGTAAATGATAATCAGCGAGGCTTCTGAAGTGGAAGATCCAGCGTGAGAAATCTCCTGGACGCTTTGAGGAAGTGACAACTCAAGTGATCTAAGGAATCCCTCTGCTGCTGTGAAACTTTCCAAAGGCATTTGCTAAAGTTCCATGTCACAGGCTATCAATTAAGCTCAAATTTGGGGGGATTCAGGGTAATTGAGGAGAATGGCAAATAAATTATTTGAAGATAATTGTGAAAGGAGGTCATGTAGGTGGCAAAAGTCCTGAGTGTTGCAGCTCTGGACCTTGTACCTGGACAGACTATGAGCCACTGACTCTGAGATTTAAGGCTGGATGCCTAGCATGTGCTCAGTCTCAAGAAAGGAACCTCCTGCACGTCCCTCTAGCTGTTGTCATCTTGGGCCCTTCATGCCCAGAGGCTGATAGAAAGTGTTCTGTCTAATTTGTCCCCCTGCTGCCACAAGGTCTATTGGGGGGAATTTTGCATTCTGTAAGTGTGGTGGTGGGTAGGAAAATTGGTGTGATTCCCGCTGGGTGGAGGGATAGCAGAACACGTCCAATATTCTGCTTTTCCGCTCATTAATTATGCATTAATAATGCATAATTATTGCATTAATAATGCATAATTAACACTCCCTGTGGTAAAGAGCTCCACATTCTCTCCACTCTTTGGGTAAAGAAGTTTCGTCCGAATTCCCTATTGTATTTCTTGGTGTAGTAATTATGGTTTTGTTTAGTGCGTAAAGTACCTTTGAGATGAATGTTAGGAAAGATCACATGACCTGTAGTAACCAATAGGAGAGTAGCACGGGCTACCTCAGCAGTTGGTGTCGAGATAGAGTTGGAGTTGAAAGCACACGTGTAGTTGCTGCTGAGCACATTGCAAATAAACTTAAAGTTTCTACCCAAGGATAGAAACTGTCTGCAGATCAACTCTATCAATAGCAACTTGGCCACCATCACAACAAACTGGCGATGAAGATGGGATAGGATTGAACAGAAGGAATCAAGTTAGAAAGAAATCGGCTCTGTACCTCACCTAGTGATTGTAAGTAGCAAGCTCTGTTCGAATTGAAGAGGTTATCCCCTCTCAAAATGCCATAATTTGGGAGAATTGATCCTTTTGAACCAGCCACAGACGATTGGCCTCATTACATAGAATGCCTCATGTTCTTTTCTCAAGTGAATGACATTACGGGGGAAGAAAAGAGGTGAGCGCAATCCTCTTGAGTACTTGTGGGAGCAAAACCTACAATCTGATTCGAAGTTTGACAGCACCCAGTGCTCCAGGTTTGAAAAATTTCGATGAATTGGTGGACCTCACGAATGGTCATTTTCAACCACAGCCCTCAGTCATGATGCATAGGTTATGTTTAATTTGTGAAGTAGAGCCCCAGGCGAGATAATTGCATGCTATGTGGCAAATTTAAAGCAGCTAATGGAACATTGTGAGTTTGGTATGACTCTAAACAACATGTTCAGAGATCGTTTAGTGTCTGGTGTGAAAGAAGACACTATTCAGGAAAGATTATTGCCCGAAGTGAACCTGGATTTCAGTAAGGCACTAGAGATAGCGCTGGCCATGAGAAGTGCCGTAAGAGATTCAAAAGCAATACAGTGTGTGCAAAACGGTGCCGTCATCTATATCGAGTGGGAAACCTCAAGTGAAAAGGGCATGAAAATGGAAGACTCAACCGAGAAGCAGGAAACAGCCCCCAAGAGCTGAAGAATAAAGAAAAATAACTTAGCAGCAAAATCGAAGAATAATTTTATTAGAGGTGGAAAGAAGCAGTCTTTTAGTGATTGGCAGTTTAAAAAAATCGAACGCTACTATTGTCACAGAAATGGACATATAATGAGACAGCACAAGGAAAGGTTCAAACAGGCTTGTAAACACAAGAAGAAGCCCAATGAAATTTACAATGTGGAAGAGCCTGAAACAACAAATTCAGACATTTACTCGTTGTTTAATCTGAAAGTTGGGAAGACAAAACCAATACTTGTCACAGTGAAAGTAAATGGCAAACCTGTTAGAATGGAAGTGGATAGAGGAGCATCCACTACAGTAATTGGGGAACATACCTTCAGATATTCGAATAATTGTGAACATCAATTAAGTTTAGAAGAAACAGCTGCCAAGCTCAAAACATAAACGGGTGAAGACATTCATGTAAAAGGCATAAGCAGAGTAACTGTCCATTATGGAAGCCAGTTGACAAAGCTACCAGTGTTAGCATTGAGAGACAGAGAACCAAGTCTTCGAGGGTGAAATTGGCTAAGGGAAGTCAACCTTGATTGGTCACTGAGATTCCAAAAGGAAGCTGGAAGCATTCCTGTTTTGAAAAAGGAGTGTGTAAGGACTCAACAACCTGAAGAAATGCAGAAAAAAACAGAATTACCTGGAAAAACTCAGCAGGTCTGGCAGCATCGGCGGAGAAGAAAAGAGTTGACGTTTCGAGTCCTCATGACCCTTCCACAGAACTGAGTGAATATTAGGAGATGGGTGAAATATAAGCTGGTTTAAGGTTGGGGTGGGGGGCGGTGGCTGGTGGGGGGAGTGGGGAGAAGTTCGGGGGGTGGTGTGGTTGTAGGGACAAGCAAGCAGTGATAGGAGCAGATAATCAAAAGATGTCACAGAAGAAATGCAGCTGTCTTAAGCCAAACTCTGGAAGAACAGCAGAAGAAACTCAAAGAGTCCCTGGTTGATGACAGAGTTTGAGATGAGGTGAGCAACCTTCAAAGAGAAAAAGGGAAACCTGTTGAAATACCTTCACACACTACAAGATTCCCTCAAGCCAAAGTTTGTACCTCTGGAAAAGTAAGAAGAGAAACAGAAAGAATTCAGCACCTCTCTGAACAAACTGAAGAATGAGTTGGCAGAGAAGACACAACAATGTTCCATTTTCCAGGAGGCAGCAAACAAATACAAAAAAGAGATGGAGGAGTTGAAGAATCAGCTAAATGAAGCCAAAGACGCTTTGGATGCAAAAGCCACAGAATTTTCTAAGAAGCAGACAGATAATTAAATTTTGGGAGGTTCAGCTACTGAGCTCAGACAAGTTGAGCTTCCATCTGAGAGAAGTCTGGTCAATAGTGAAGTCAAAAAGAAGGCTGAGATTAAAGTCTGCACTAGAGAGAATAAAGCATGTAGAAAGATGATACAGAAATACTAATAGGATTTTAATTCTGGCAGCATACAGATACATTTTCATACATAGGCCTCACAATCAATTCACAAATGCCAACGCCTTTAGTCATTTGCCTTTATAAGAGAATGATGAGCATGTCCCAGTTCCACAGGAACTTGTTTTACTGTTAAATTTCTTAGATTCCTTGCCGCTATGTGCTCGACAGATCAGAGACTGGACAAGTCGGGACCCAATCCTATTTCAAGTACAAGATCAAATGCTACATGATTCATCACCGGTGTCCCTATCTGATGAAATGAAACCGTAACTTCAACAGAAGACATGAGATAACCAGCCAGGCTGGCATCTTATTGTGGGGAGCACGAGTGATAGTTCCTCCAAAGGGAAGGGAGCCACTTTTAATTGAACTACACACCCAGGAATTTCCCGAATGAAGACCATAGCACGCAGCTGTCTATGATGGCCTGGGATGGATGGCGAAATAGTGAGTTTATTAAAGCACTGTGTGCAATGTCAGCAACTGCAAAAGTTGCTAGTGACAGCTCCATTACACCCATGGGAGTGCCCAGGTTAACCCTGGGTGTGGTTACACATTGTCTACATGGACTTTTCCTGGGAACAATGTTTCTGCTCATTGCTGATACCCATTCAAAATGGTTGGATGTATATGAGGTGAAGTCACCAACGTCGGCTGCTACAATTGAGAAACAATGTCAGAGTTTTGCCATTCACAGACTACCAGAAGTAGTCGTTTCTGATAACAGCACAGCATTTACGAGTGCTGAGTTTCAGCGGTTTATCAGCCTCACTTTAACTCAACGGTATCACTTAACAGCACTTTGGGTGTACCTACACCACATGGACTGCAGTGGTTCAGGAAGGCAGCTCACCACCACCTTCTCAAGGGCAACTAGGGATGGGAAATAAATGCTGGCCCAGCCAGCGAAGCCCATGAATGAATAAAAATAAACTCATATAAAAGCTGCACCGCATCACCCTTCCTCAAATAGGCTGGCCGAAAGAGCGGTTCAAACATTCAAGACAGGCATGAAAAAGCTAACTGGCAATTCCTTGGCAACCAAGCTAGCATACTTTCTTTTTCATTACAGAACTACCCCTGTATTAACCAATAGGAGAGTAGCACAGTCTACCTTAGCAGTCAGTGTAGAGATAGAATTGGAGTTGAAAGTACATGTGTAGTTGCTGCTGAGTACATTGTAAAAAAACTTAATGTTTCCACACAAGAAGTCTGCAGATCAACTCTATCTACAATAGTAGCAACTCGACCACCCTTACACTTGGTGACTATCTTATATTGATGGCCTCTAGTCCTGCTCTTCCCCACAAGGGGAAACATTCTCCCTGTATCCACTCTGTCAAAACCTTTCAGAATTTTAAAGGGCTCTATGTGGTCACTACTCAGCCTTTCTTTTAATGTATCAGCGAGAAGCTCGGCGAGTCTCATGGTGGGGAAGGCAGGGCATCACCTTCCTTGTCGTTGCCTCATGGGGTTGAAGGCTCTGGCACCATTTTAAATGGCACCTGGACAGACATTCACTCAACGCAGGCCAAGTGTTGTAGTGAGAAGGAAAACGATGGCACCCAAGCTAAGCAAACTCTCTGCTCTATGTTTCAGCAAAGACTCCCTGGGGATTCTCCTCCAGGCCATCCAGGAAAGGTGGGAGGTCCTTCCACCTGACTGGCCAGCCTCGGAGGAGGTCTCCAGGCAGGTTCGTGCCCGTGGAACCCAGAGCAGAACCACCCTGAAGTGCTGGAAAGAGATGAATGACCTGCTCTGCTTCTCCAGGGTAAGTGGAACATCTACGCAATCCAAACTCACGCTCTCATAGTCCACAGGGATGTCACACATGATCAGCTGATAGGGCGTCAGTACTGAATGTCTGCCACCATCTTTCAGTTCACCATCTCATGTAAGTTCCATTGCAAATGAGGAGGGCTCAGCAGAGACAACAGGCAAGTTACTTCTCAACTGCCCTTTCATCCATTGTGCTTACATCTACCTTTATGCAGGACAAAATCTCATATAACAGAACGCCACCATGACAGCTGGCGAACCCCAAGGTTCCTATTGCCTCGGAGCATGAGACCCTTAGCAAGGCCAGGGCCCTCATGGTCTTGGGACTCCAGAGGAAGCCTGCCAAAGTCATCTCAGATATCAGGACATAGCGGTCAGTGGGCTGCTTCCATCTCTGCTGTGGATGTCAGGGCTGCACCTAGATGTAGCGGTAGGGTAAGAAACATTAAGAAGATTTGAATGCACACTGGTGACACAAGTGTTCACTCATTGTTTTGCTTTTGTATTTCTGTAAATATATGTTGCTTTAATCCTTCTCCAAGTCTCACGGACTCAACTGATATTCAATATGATTCAATGTCCTGTGGTCATCTATGGGTCCAAAATGGAGCCCCCCAATGAACTCCCATCTGGATCTTCAGTTGCATTAACTCTCATACAATCTCACCACAGCCTTTACCTCCATATCTGTGACATCAGGAAAGGCAGATCGTCTGTGAGACTAATGATTGGCCAATGTACCTGTCAGCCTAAGATCCCAGGCAGACCCGTTTTGGGCTCTGGAGAATTGCTTATCAAGGTTAGTGATTAACCTGTTGCTGTTGCACTGATGTTTGTTGCTTGTGGATGACACAGTTGGTTGTCATGACTAACGTTATATTCGTTTCTCCAATGTGTAGTTTGCAATGATGTTTACTTTATGAAATTCAGTTCATGAAAAAGTAGCATCAAACTTCGAAGCCCATAGGCTTCCATGTCTCTCTGAAGCAAGATATAGTGACCACTTTTAAAGCTGAATGTTATTCCATGCTGAGTCCCCACTTTCCCCATGCCTAATGCTGAATTAGGGAAGAAAGGATCAATCGGGAAACTTTCAGATGTCTGTAAGAGGTGTTTGTGTGTGTGATGTTAGAGGAGTGTGCTCATCTTGATGAGGGGTTTGTGTGTGTGATGTTAGAGGGGTTTGTGTGTGTGATGTTAGAGGTGTTTGTGTGTGTGATGTTAGAGGAGTGTGCTCATCTTGATGAGGGGTTTGTGTGTGTGATGTTAGAGGTGTTTGTATGTGTGATGTTAGAGGTGTTTGTGTGTGTGATGTTAGAGGGGTTTGTGTGTGTGATGTTAGAGGGGTTTGTGTGTGTGATGTTAGAGGTGTTTGTGTGTGTGATGTTAGAGGTGTTTGTGTGTGTGATGTTAGAGGGGTTTGTGTGTGTGATGTTAGAGGAGTTTGTGTGTGTGATGTTAGAGGTGTTTGTGTGTGTGATGTTAGAGGAGTTTGTGTGTGTGATTTTAGAGGGGTTTGTGTGTGTGATGTTAGAGGGGTTTGTGTGTGTGATGTTAGAGGTGTTTGTGTGTGTGATGTTAGAGGTGTTTGTGTGTGTGATGTTAGAGGTGTTTGTGTGTGTGATGTTAGAGGGGTTTGTGTGTGTGATGTTAGAGGTGTTTGTGTGTGTGATGTTAGATGGGTTTGTGTGTGTGATGTTAGAGGTGTTTGTGTGTGTGATGTTAGAGGGGTTTGTGTGTGTGATGTTAGAGGGGTTTGTGTGTGTGATGTTAGAGGAGTTTGTGTGTGTGATGTTAGAGGTGTTTGTGTGATGTTAGAGGGGTTTGTGTGTGTGATGTTAGAGGTGTTTGTGTGTGTGATGTTAGAGGGGTTTGTGTGTGTGATGTTAGAGGGGTTTGTGTGTGTGATGTTAGAGGTGTTTGTGTGTGTGATGTTAGAGGTGTTTGTGTGTGTGATGTTAGAGGGGTTTGTGTGTTTGATGTTAGAGGGGTTTGTGTGTGTGATGTTAGAGGTGTTTGTGTGTGTGATGTTAGAGGTGTTTGTGTGTGTGATGTTAGAGGGGTTTGTGTGTGTGATGTCAGAGGTGTTTGTGTGTGTGATGTTAGAGGGGTTTGTGTGTGTGATGTTAGAGGGTTTGCTCATCTTGATGAAGTGATCTCCTTACCTGCAGCAATCTTACATTGGACCTGGATGACAGCTTAGCAGAGCTTAACGTGGTCCTGTGTAAAGGTACAGCACACAGCTCAGTCAGGACTTCACCGTATGATAGTTCTCTCATTGGCTTAGCGTATATAGCAAGGAATGAGCTTTGTTAGCTGGACCATGTCGAGGGCTGCCACGCTCTGAAAGTGATGCATATGCAAATTTCCTAAAGTCTCAGCAGGGTCTGTGAAGGGACGATGTTGTCATTGGCTGCTGTGTCAAAGGCTACGTTTCTCCCTAATGCAAAGTTCATCCAGGATAGAGATTTGTCAGGCTTCCAACGATTGCAGGGTCCAAAGTGTTTGCAGCTCATCAAACCATTGTCCTGATGAGGCACAGCCTGTGAGGACCATGTAAACACTCCTCGCAGTTTTAGTACATGATGTAGAGTTAAAGATCACAGCATCCTGACATGCAAGGGGTGACCGGGGGACAGTAACTGGATGATGCCTCAGCATTGTGTGTCGCCGAGAGCCCGCAATGGGACATGTGGAGCTCTCCGGATGCTGCTCCCTGTTGCTCCATCCAAACACAAAGCATTAAAGAATAGTTTTTGTGTTCAGGGTACCTTTTGAGCTGGTATCATACTGACATGAGAGCGTCCCTGTGTGATTTGGAATTGCACTGGCTTAAAAGTGGTCATGCACATTGACTTGGTGAGCAATGGGTGAAAGGAATGTACTATGTGCAGTTGTTTAAGGATATGTGCTAAGGGAATGCTAATCATATTCCACATCAGCCACATGTTGCCAAGGCTACTCTCCCTTCTGAGGATGATCCCATCATTAGGACATATAGTGACTAACAATATTTCTATGATCATTAATGAGGTATTTGACATTTCATGAGATGCTCAAGCTGAGAATGAAGGTGATGGTGTGTCCCCTGCATTGAAGGCTCAAGGAAATATTGAATGTGAAAATTTGCCATCACATTCTTCCTGGAATCTTGTAGTTATGAGGTCGTCACGGACACATCTGCCACATTGTGCCTGTGTAATGCTATCTTCATGTGGCTTGTCTGAATCCTTGCCCTCTTCAGAGCCATCCCTTTCAACCATCCTCCTCATTCAAGGAGACATCCAGCTCCTCAATGTCTCCCTCAGGCAACACATCCTCCCTTTGCAACGCAAGGTTGTTCAGGATGTAGCGAACAACAATGATGCAGGATACTCTCTGTGTTGAGTATTGGAGAGCCTTACCCGACTGGTCCAAACATCAGAAATGCATCATAAGGAGGGCAATAGTTTGTTCTATTAAGGACCTTGTGGTGGAATGTGCTGCATTGTATCTCTCCTCAGCTGCACAATGTGGATGCCGAACAGGCGTCATTAGCAAGGCTTCTGGAATACCCTTTGTCCCTGAGGAGACAAGCCACTAAGTGCTGATGGCCTTGTGGCAGCCTGGCCTGCATAATACATATGGAACTCAATGTAATGGTGAGCTTTATTGAAAAGGGTATCTGTCACCTCCAGTATGCACTTGTGTGTCGCTGATTGTAAGAATCTGCAAAGACTCCCAGTGGAGCCTGGGAAGGATCTGCTGGTAAAATTGTTCAGTGCAGCAGTCACCTTCAAAGCAGTCAGCATGGGATATGCTCTAAGTCCATGCAGCATGAGTTCATCACAGAGAAGCTAGTAATTATGAGCTACCACATCCTTAGCCAAGCGAAGGCGCATGATTCACTGTCTTTCACTCATCTCCATGTGTGAGCTCTGTCTTCTATATACCCTTGGTTACGCCACACGTCCTCGTGGATTTTTCCCCTCCTTGGCAGCATCTTGGACTTCCGGGGGTCCCAACTGTCTCTTGCTGTTCAGGCTGATGATCTTCCTGGAGCTGTGCCAATTGGTGACGGGCTCTTCCCCTCATTCAAATCACAGCTATCAACAAGGTAGCATTGCCTGCAGCCTGCATTCTCCACCCCTCTTTGTCTCTGTGAATAAATAGAACTGAGACTTTATTGCCACTTCACCTTGAATGGTCTCCCACCATCTCCAAGCCAGGAATCCAGTCTTAAGTCCTTGGCCTGTCCTCAGTCTAGACATAGCATCCCCAGGCCATCCCTTGCAGGATAATAACATCCTCGAAGTCCACAGGGGGCTGAGCATTCCCCTCAGATGTGACTGTACATTCACGAGGGTCATGGTGAGGGTCAATACACCCATGTTCTATTACCCTCAATCAGGCTGCCTCCAGTAGCCTAAACAATAACTATCGAGACCCTAGCCTTGTAATTATGTCATGACTGTGAGCATGCTACCTGGGGACATCGAGACTTGCATTGTCCACTTAGCTTCTTTGCAACAGCCATGGCCATTGATAGTTTGATCCTCCTTCCCTTTCCACATGCTGCTGTGGAGATCCGATGGTTATTAAGCCTGGTGGTAACTGCAGCAGCAAAACTGAATGGATTCTCGCCTGAATGCGCAGCATTATTAAAGGTACAAAGCTCGTTCATTGTGCATTAGACCCTCGAGCCCAGCACTCAGTTGAGGCATATTCTCCATGGTTTGAGAAGGAAATTAATAGGCTGCCCCTTCAATTGGCCTGAATGTTTGTGCGGAACTCCTCCACACACCTTGAGGACCCTCCCTTATCATTTTTTTCAAACTTGTTTTTCCAACTGAGTCATTGATCACTGAGAATGAACATGGTGCTCACCACAGCTGTGAGTGTAGATAGGTTCCAACCTCCCCCATCTACCAACAAGTTCCTCCCATCCTCCTCCATGGTCCATTCCTCCTATGTAAACACTGTGGCTACAAGAGCAGGTCAGAGACTAGGAATTGTGCGATGAGTAACTCACCCCCTAACTCCCCAAATCCTGTCAAACATCTACAAGGTACAAGCCAGGAGTGCAATGGAATACTCTCCACTTGCCTGGATGAGTGCGGCTCCCACAACATTCAAGAAGCTTGACACCATCCAGGACAAAGCAACCCCCTTGACTGGCACCACATCCACAAACATTCACTCCCTCCACCACTGACACACAGTAGCAGCAGTGTTTGTACCATCTACAAGATGTGCTGCAGGAATTCCTTAGACAGCACCTTCCAAACCCACAACCACTACTATCTAGAAGGACAAGGGCAGCAGACACATGGGAACACCACCACCTGGAAGTTCCCCTCCAAGTCACACACTATCCTGATTTGGAAATATATCACTGTTCCTTCACTGTTGCTGGGTCAAAATCCTGGAACTCGCTTCCTAACAGCACTGTGGGTGTACCTACACCACATGGACTGCAGCGGCTCAAGAAGGCAGCTCGCCACCACTTTCTCAAGGGAAATTAGGGATGGGCAATAAATGCTGGGCCCAGCCAGCGAAGCCCACATCCTGTGAATGAATAAACTCCACCCCCCCCACCCAGCACCAGCAATCCAGCTGCAGGCAGCTGGGCCACGCGTGATCCTGGAGGGAGAAGTGTGTGTGTGATGGGGCCTTTTGGAGCCTTGTACAAGCACTCTTCCACGCACACGGATTCTTCACCCATCACCCTCTCTTACTGCAACAAGCATTTCCAATGCTGCCTGCTGGGGTTCTCCTTCAGTTGTCCATGTGAGCCGACCTACGTCTCCGCCCACCCGCTGACCACACTCCCATGCTGCACCTCTGCCCGTCCAACGTGAGGCTCCGCTCACTTTCCATTTGAAAACTCTGATTCTAGTGAAGTTTCTGATCAGCTCCCCCGTCCTTTCCCCTCCCCAGTTACCCATGTTCTTTCTCCCATCACAGTCAACCCCCCCTGGCATCACTTTCCACCTCCCCATCATCACCTACCAACCCAAACCCTTGTCTTTCCAGGATGTCCAGGTGAATGTGTACGTTCCCTACCTTCCTGAGAATCCCGCCCCCATCCACACTGACCTCCCCGACTTTCTCCTTCCCACCCCCAGGGTCCGTGTCTGCCTCTGATGCCCACCAACCACACTCGCCGTCGTTTCTACTGTTACCGACAAGCCCTCACCCTCCCACTCTTCCAGCTCCCTCACCCCCTCTCACACTCACCATTCCCTCCTACCACACCCACCCTCAGTTTGTTCCCCAGGAGGCAGTGATTGACTCCACAGTCCCTGCCTTGCACACTCACCTGGAAATTCCGTCCCCCCTCCTTACTCCCTTCTCCCCCTGGACACCTTAACTCCCTGAACTCCCTCCTTTACACCTACCTCCCCACTTGCAGCATTCTCCCCTATTACACCCTCCTCCCCCCATACTCCCTCCTGCTCTTCTTCCCCATCCAAACATCTCCCCGCTGACACCTTTGTTCCCTCCCAACCTCACCGCCCCCCCCCGCACCAACACCTTCAGCCACCCCCTACCTCATCCCCCGACACCTTTTCCCGCCTTCTCCCCCTACCTCATCCCCCGACACCTTTTCCCGCCTTCTCCCAGCCTCACCCCCACCCCTGCCAGCTTCCACACGTACACCTTCCCCTCTCACTCACAGCTGGACTTACCTCTTCCCCACTCCGTCCATGGCCCAGACTGTGATGCTCCAAAGCAGACCCAGAGCATCAATGGAGATCTCCCACCTTCCGTGAGCTGCCTCGCGGTGGAGCCAAGTCCATGAGAATCCACCCAGCAGGCGATGCACATGTTCCTCCGGGATCCGATCCTGTGGGGCTCCAGCATCATCTTCTCCTCAGATGTCCGCAATATGAGCAAGGCCCTAACGGTAAAGTCCTGACTTCTGCACATCACACTTGTCTAGATGTATTCTGGCTGGCGTGTTTTACCACCAGGATGCAAATCAGGTTCATGCCGGTCTCCAATGGGGTTCATGTTCCACCATGCACCAGCAGATGATCCCACTATGATTTCACGCCAGTATAAAACTGATTCCTGCCCTTCACTTCGAATTGTACCCCCCCCCACCCTCTCCACCATGACACCCAGCGCCAACGGGGCTGGATGATTCCGCCCAATGTTTCAACCTCTGATCAAACTGGTCGAGGTTTTACTGAAACTCCTCTCCCCATCAAGGCTTGCTGATTATTAAGAGAGAAGGGGAATGTGTGGAGTGAGGCTCTGGGACTGCCCAGCATCTTCCTTCCAACATCCGACCACGATCCATTTTCCAATCCTTCTGGTGTCTCTCTACGCTGGAGACGAGGTCTGGAGGGAGAGCCAAGGAATGATCCTGAAGTCCTGACTATGAAACCAGCTGATAGAATGTAGCCCTGAGTAGAGCCAGGTAGATCTGTCTCTATTTATTTCCTGTCATTGAGTCTAACTTGGCATTACTGAGCTAAGAAACCAGCCATAAGCGTGTGTGTGGACCACAATTCCTCCTGTCCCAGCATGGTAGCTGGTACTTTTAAAACCATCTTATAGCCACACCAAAATTTAAAGGCAGTTATATATCTCCTTTCACAACCACCAGAAGTCCCAAAGCTCTACAGCCAATGAGATACTTTGGAAGTGAGGATATGGGAAAAACCACAGCCAGTCTGCACCCAGTAAGGTCCCACAAACATATGCGATAATGATCAGAATCTGTTTTGTGTTATGTTGATCGAGGGATAAATATTGGCCAGGACACCAAGGGTAACTCACCTGCTCTTCTTCAAGATAGCCTCATGGGGCCTTTTAAATCCAAAGGTGGCATCTCCGACAGGTCAGCACTTCCCTGGAGTGTCTGCCTGGATGGGAGTGGGACTTGAACCCACAACCATCTGACCCAGAGGTCAGACTGCAATCACCAGAGACGCTGCTGACAACCTTAACCTCTGGCCCTGGCTATTCATTCAAACAATCAGTGAGTGAGCTCCCTACTTACATTGGTGATCCTGGGCTGAGGGGAGTGGACGGTCTTCACTATTGCTGGGTAAAGCGAGTTGGCTCACTGTGTGCCCCTAGTGGCCAGCCCTAGGCTTGTTAGCAAGTGGCACACCTTGTATCAGAGTGTGTATGTGGGAGGAGAGGGGTTTACCAAAAAGAAAAGGGTGAAATATTATTGCTGCGGCAACCTGACTGGAAAAGGAGCAATTCCTGGCTGCCTGTTAATATCATTTCTGAACATTTCAATCTCCTTTCAAACTTTCTTTTCTAAGCACTACTTTCCTGGCGGAGTAGTGAAGCCTTACTATTTACTTTGCGAAGGTTTGACAGAGACTCAGACAGACCCGCTCTGTGAAATGATCACTTGTCAGTAAAGCGAGTGCATCTGGAAGGTGGTTTCTCTGGGTTTGTTTTTGTAGCTGATCAGAGGCAGAGATGTTGCTGAGACCACCCCCGGGTGCCTGTCATTCCCGTCACACACGGGACTTGGGGCTCGCCCTTCCCTTTTTAACTTTGCAAATGCAGCATCAGTTTGTGCAGCCGGTTTGAATGTTTTGAAACTCGTTCATTTTGGAGCCTCCCCTGTCGTTTGGGGCCCTGTGCCACAGCACAGTGTGTTTCATTGCAAATCCATCCCTGCCTTGTTTAGTTATTCATGGAGATTGCTAATGGTAGAGTCACCCACTGAACTGAAGGAAGGTTCTCAGTTGTTGTGAATAGGAGAAATTCCCAATCCCGAATGCCTATAGATGGAGGCACATGTCACGCTGAGTGCCAGATGAGGTAGGAGGACGAGTTGCCTTTCACACCAGATCTCTGGCAGACAGATCTGAAATCCGGCGTTCTCGAGTGCATTCAAATCAACTTGGTTGACATACTGCCAGCTGTGATCTATCAGTGACTCAGTCCTCTCACACCTGGGGTTGCTAGATTTCAAGGTGGTCTTTATTGTTTTCTTAATAACATTTCATTTGTTCAACTCTGTTGTGGTGCCCAGACTGCAACTTTCTGCAGAAGACAACTTTGGGAATTCTATAATTAGGGAGGTGATGGATATGTCCGTACCAACACAACCAAGGTTATTGAGTCAGGTGATGAAGATTGGTACAGTCACGTTGGGACAAAGAGGTGGGATGTGATGTTTTAAGATGGGTTTTGGGTTGATAGAGAAGGACTCCTGGCAGTGCTGACAATGGTTGAACACGTTAAATAGGAAGGAACACTTGCTGAAAGGCTGGGCTCCGACAGCTCTGCAGCTGTCACTGGGAAGTTCTCTGCAGCTGCTTTTACTGATGATGCCAATTTCTGTTTGGTCAGAGGTGAAACCATGATAACTGGATCTAAGTTATGATTTGGTGGATCATCAGGGATCTCGGTGTGCCTCATGGGAAGCTGGTGTGTCTTCCTGCATTCTTTGGTGACATGAACAATTTCTGCCTTAAAGGTTTTAATGGAAACCCCTTGGAAATTCTCCTCATTGTGTTCATCAGTGAAATACCAGGTTGCTGCCAACACTCAATTGAGAAAGTGAATCATTGATACAAAAGGCGTTGTATATAATTTACGTACTTTAAACCTTATAGGAGCAAAGCTGCTGACTTAGTTCATGTAATCCATCTGGGTGCTTTGGTTTGGCTTTAATAAATTAATGAAGCTTTATTGCATCAATTTAAGGGGAGATTCCAAGTATGTGCCCATCTTGCAATCTGACGGACTGAGGGTAGAGGGCAAAGCCCAGTTCATTTCCTTACTTCAAGTGGCACCTCATAATCTGAGAATGATAATTAGCCAGTGTTTCAATAAGCGTGCACCTGCAGCCCCCTTTCCTGACCCCTGAGTGATACTCACCTCACTGACCAAACAGCCATGGGAAGTGGAGTACCCATTGGGATGTGACAAACCTCGATGTGATGATTGAAAATGGGAAAATCATTATGGCAATGCTGTCACATTGAAGTGTCATTCATTGTGGAACAAGTCCTGCGTTAGAGGCAAAATGCAGAGCTCAGGAACAGACCATTGAAATTCACATGCCAGAAAACGATTTCCCAAACCATGGCTTATGTCTATTTGTAGTAGTATTTTGAGCCTGAGGGGGGTCACAGCCCTTCATAACATGTTCATTGGCATTTAAAAAAGAAATGTAGGAATTCAAATTAGAATGGTGTCAGCTGACTGGGTGCATTGTTGTACAATACCCAAGGAGGGATGGTGACGAGTACCGCAGCAACTAGGAATCCAGGACGGCAAAGCTGGGAAAACCCATTCAGTGGAATTCTGCATCAGAAGAATCGGAAACTCGGTCAAAATGTAGCCCAGAGCTGAAGTTTGCCAGGATGGCATCATGTTAGTCCAGTCTCTGTCTGGCCCACGTAAGGACTTTAAAGTAAAGGGCTCGGCCATGTGTACCCTGAATGTAGACATTTCTGCATACCAGGCCTTCTTAGAGAGCTGATGTATAGTTGGCTTGTGGGACCAGCCTAACCAATGGACTGGATGGGCCTTAATGTGATGGTGCAAGGGGAGGATTCTGTACTGGGGATTGAGGCCCAGGATCCATTATTACCTGTCCAGGAAACATTTTTCTTCACATTTTTATGTGATCCCTTTTTAAGGGGATTTCAAGGGCAACTATAAGCTGATGGAGTGAGGGTCCCAGCACTTGCCCTGCCTGGTGTAAGGTAGATTGGCTGAAAAGTCTGGAATTTTTGTTGGAATGATCATCTTATTATCATACTGTTATTGGGAGTACGTCTTGGATGAAATGTATGGGTAGGGGAAGCAGTGCAGGATTACCATTAATAATATGTCAGCTACACAATATCCGCCATTAATTCATTCGATCCATTTGAGGCCCTTTATAAAAGAGCTTATTTTTATGAGAATTTAGCAATTAGCTTTGGGAAAGTCTCGAGAGCTGGAACTCACCCAATGAGCTGAGAAATGAAAGTTGAAATTTCCTATGATTTGGAGAATTAGAAAATACTTTTTGTGTAGGTAACATTATGCAATATGCCAGAAAAAGACTAATTAGAATCAAATAGATAAAAGCAAAATACTACGGATGCTGGAAATATGAAATAAAAACGGAAAATGCTGGAAAATCTCAGCAGGTCTGACAGCATCGGTGGAGAGAGAAACAGAATTAACATTTCGAGTCTGTATGACCCTTCTTCCAATCTGAAGATTATGGGAATTAGAATCATTTTGGATAATATGAAAAGGAGATAACATGTTAGAAGTAAAGTTAATTGGTTCGAATAATAACATGTGTTCCAGAGACATTAGTAATATAGGGCGTAATCTTCATCCCACCACCCCACCTAAGTCACTAATTATTCCTCTTAACCTGAAATGGATCCCATGACAATATTTTGAAGATGAGCAGATGATGTTATTCCCAGCACCCTGACCAACACTTATCCCTCAACCAATGCCTAAAAGTAGATTATCTGCTGACTATCACATTGCTGTTTGTGGGGGCTTTCTGTGCACAAAGTGGCTGTTCCATTGCCTACATTACAACAGTGACTATACTACATTGGCTGCAAAGCGCTTTGGTTTGCCCTGAGAAATGCAAATCTTTCTTTTTCTTTCTAGTGCTTGAGTTGGGGATTAAAAATTCCATGAGAATATTGTCATAAGCATGAGGATATTGGACATCATGGACTGTAAGATCACACTTTGTCAAAGTGCCACAAAACCTGTTAAGATGGCTGCAACTTAACATGTGGCTATGGACATTTAAACTGTGGATAGTATTCGATTCTGTGGCCAGTACATAGTTAAACATGGAACTGAACTAAGGGAACTTTGCAGCCACCTGTGAAGTTTACACATTTCTTTGTTTAAGGATGAACCAGTGTTTGAGGAATATGAAATCTCTAGACTGTAGGTCTCCGAGTGCCATATTGAACAAAGGAGACTATTTGAGCTCAATTTGAGTCAGAACAAAGAGTGAATGACCATTGTTAACTGCTAATGTACCATGGTGGTCTGGGCCCTAGAAGTGTTACTCTTGCAGTCATGTGACTGAAACCAACTTTCAGGGACTGCAGTATAATACAACCTGAACAAAGCAAATCTGACAGCAAGAAACACCTGAAATACCAGGAGCACCTGAAACATCTAAACCATCAATGCAGCCAAAGTACTGCACTTGCTTCAGTTTCCAAGTCCACCTGAGAACCAACCAAGAAAAAGAAAGATTTGCATTTCTCAAGGCAAACCAAAGCACTTTGCAGCCAATGTAGTATAGTCACTGTTGTAATGTAGGCAGTGGAACAGCCACTTTGTGCATAGAAAGCCCCCACAAACAGCAATGTGATAGTCAGCAGATAATCTACTTTTAGGCATTGGTTGAGGGATAAGTGTTGGTCAGGGTGCTGGGAATAACATCATCTGCTCATCTTCAAAATATTGTCATGGGATCCATTTCAGGTTAAGAGGAATAATTAGTGACTTAGGTGGGGTGGTGGGATGAAGATTACGCCCTATATTACTGATCTCTCTGGAAAACATGTTATTATTCGAACCAATTAACTTTACTTCTAACATGTTATCTGTCCATAAGAGATTTTGCAGTTTCATGAGAATCCTTTGTTTCTAGAAGATCTTCACTCCAACTAAAGTATCAATTCATCCAAGAAAAATGAGTGTGAAATTCAATTTTAATAATTACAGCTTCAACCTCATTTGTATCTAATTTTTGTGTGCATGATAGTGTGAGTGAGACGAGTGACTGAGATGTCGTGTTTTAAACATCCGGTGTGTGATGATAAATAACTTTCTTTATTTTTAAAATCACCAAAAAACCTGCATCTAGAATTTATTTTACATGAGGAAAAATCACTCTGAGGGTAAGAAAATACACCCACCCTGCATACAAACATCCCATTAACAGACAGGAAGGGACCACACAAATTCTGTCTCTAACAATATTCAAGGAGGAGTAGAATTCTCCTGATGTCCTCGACAGTATTCCTTTCTCAAGCAACAGCATTTAAAGCAAATGAACTGGTCTGGCCTCTCCGCTTTTTTTTTGTGGGACCATGCTGCGCACAAAATGGCTCCAGGTTTGCCAACTTTACTGATGATTTCAAAGCAGTTTAAGACATTTCTGAGAGGTGCAATAGCCTGCTATTTAAATGCAAACATTCTTCTGTTTCATTTTCAAGCACTGCTTTGTCTTCTAGACTGTTGGCACAGTCACTTTCACAGCTTGTCGGCTTATTGTGGGAGAAATGAAGAAGAAGAAATTGATCTGTAAATGTCAGTGGATATCCTGACCAGGATAACATCAGATTGCACAGAACTTTCTTTTCTTATCATAGTTTTCCATAACTGCTTCCTAGAACGCACACATCCTTCAGCTAACTCATTTCAAACCAACCATAAAAATAGGAACTGTTTTTTGAATAGATTTTTCTCTCTGCTTGAGGTAGTATCAAGGTATCAGTTTAGTATCAGGACTATATAATTCAGCTGCCTCCTTGTTATAAACTTTTCAATAAAATTATTTTTCTCTTAACTGGAAGGTAATTCATGTACCGCTGCATAGATTTTTGGCTGTAATTTTGAAACATCCCCCATATTGCAATAAAGTTACTCCGATGTTAAAGGCAGGCTTTTAAAATTTATATATTTTCCCTGTCCTGGTTGGCTGACCTCCTCTCCTGAAGAGAATGAATTCACAATGCAAGCATCCATTTCCTTCGAAAAGGCAACATTTATCAAAGCGAATCATGACTCACCTCCTCGGTTCTGCAACCTTTGTTCCCGTGACGGGAAAGTCTGCATCAACTCGGTCTTCCGGCTCCTGTCACACCTGCTGGATAATACATAGACTCTAGGAGGGAGCCCCTCTATCCCTCAAAATCACCACTGTTTTGTTTCTGTGCCCATCCTACATCAGGGTGGAACATGAGGGTTACACTGGGAAAAACAGCACAAGTGCAGAAGACAAGGAGGAGATGACACTGATAAACAAGTAGAAAGGAACAAGAATTGTGTGAAGGGAAACAAATTTTCTTTTCTTTTTGACCGGGAGCAACACCATGGGAGATCAACCAACATTTTCAAAATAATAAATAAACACAATATACAACTGTTTTCCTTTGGCCCCAGAGTCTGTTACGAACTCACAGTCCTGTGATTGACTGAAACCTGGAGGTGAGTTTTACAGGTCCTTGCTGGCATATTTGAAGACGGGGTTTGGGGGTGGGGGGGGGGGGGGTGCGCAGACCACTGCCTTCCCACCCACTCATGACCTGTCCCTGAGTTATGGGTGGGGAGGGCTGGGTGTGGGTGGACAGCTAAGGCTTCAAGGTAGCTTGCTCATCCTTAGGCCTATTGAGGCCTTTAAGTGGACAAATTGGGTGGGGGAATGTGGAAGGTGGCCAGCCCACAGCTCTGAAGGCTCAGGCTAAAGGTAGGAATAAGTAGGAGGTACCTTGTTTGGGGTTGGGGGGGTGGTGGTGGTGGTGGGGCGGGGGTTGGGGGGGCCTGCTGGTGAGGTCTCCTGTGCACACAGGGGCTACCCCCGCTATGGGGTACCTCTCCTTTGTGCCTCCTCCCTGGCCTCTAAAACCCCCCAAACCCTCCCCCTCTCCTTACTACAGTCTCCAATCCCGACCCAACCAAAATCCCCAGACTTACCTTCAGGAGTTAATGGTGCAAGAAAAGGGAAGCTTTGCTGGGAATGTTCCCACCATGATTGATTAGATCAGTATTTCCATATATACTCAAGTTTGTCTGCTCATCAATTTATCTTTATATGCATTCTTTAAAGCTATAATCTTGACTGTTACTATAGGTGAGGATTAATTGACATTTATTGATAAGGTGATACATCAAACATTATTATAGAAAAATAAAAGCTCATGGTGTAGCAGGTAACATATTGACATGTATTGAAGATTAGCGAGTGAACAAGAAACAGAGTTGACATAAATGGGTCTTTTTCTGGTTGACAATGTGACGAGTGCTGTGCCACAGGGATCAGTGCTGGGACCTCAACTTTTTTACAATTTATTTAAATAACTTGGATGAAGGGACCAAAGTTATGATTGCTAAATTTGCTGATGACACAAAGATAGATAGGAAAGTAAGTTGTGACAAGGACATGAGGCTACAAAGGGTTATAGATAGGTTAAGCGAGTGGGCAAAGATCTGGCAACTGGAGTATAATGTGGGAATATGTGAAATGGTTCATTTTGGCAGGAAGGATTAAAAAAGCAGCAAATTATCTAAATGGTGAGAGATTGCAGAGCTCTGAGATGCAGAGGGATTTGGGTGTCCTAGTGCATGAATCACAAAAGGTTAGTATGTGGGTACAGCAGGCAATTAGGAAAGCTAATAGAATGTTATGGTTTATTGTGAAGGGAATTGAATACAAAATTAGGGAGGTTATGCTTCAGTTGTACAGGGCATTGGTGAGACCATATCTGGAGTATTGTGTACAGTACTGGTCTCCTCAATTAAGGAAGGATGTAAATGTGTTGGAAGCAGTTCAGAGAAGGTTTACCAGACTAATACCTGGAATGGGTGGGTTGTCGAATGAGGAAAGGTTGAACAGGCTGGGCTTATATCCACTGGAGTTTAGAAGAGTAAAAGATGACTTGATTGAAACCTTTAAGATCCTGAAGGGTCTTGACAGGGTGGATGTGGAGAGGATGTTTCCTCTTGTGGGAGAATCTAGAACTAGGGGTTGCCTTTTTAAGACAGAGATGAGGAATTTTTTCTCTGAGGGTTTTGAGTCTTTGGAACTCTCTTCCTCAAAGGGTGGTGGAAGCAGAGTCTTTGAATATTTTTAAGGCAGAGCTAGATAGATTCTTGATTAACAAGGAGGTGAAAACTTATCGGGAGTAGGTCGGAATGTGGGGCTGAGGTTAAAATCAGATCAGCCATGATCATATTGAATGGAGGAGCAGGCTCGAGGGGCTGAGTGGCCTACTCCTGCCCCTACTTCATAGTTCATATGTATGTCAGTGTTTATTGTACAGCACATTGGCCATTTCTTTCTTATCCACAGTTTTTAGCTGATTTATTGCTTCATGTATCTTCGGGCTTCTGTCCATTACTTTCTTGACTCTCAAATGTTTCCATTGCAGAGATTCAGAGCCCTTCTCTTTCCTCGAAGGTGAATCAAGGGTGAAGAATGGCACAGTTAAGCTTTCAAGATCATTACGAAGACTGCAACTGCAGCCATTGTCCCACATCTCCACAGGGCTCCATCTTGGAATACAGGTTGGATTTGAGGTTAGTACATGAGCCCAATTGGCCTCATTCCCAGTCAATACCGTGAGAAAGCTCGTACCACTAGATGTCAGTCATTGCAGAAGTTTCAATGTAATAAAATTGACTAAAATTGCAAATCTAATAGGTTGACTATCTACTGACCAGCATTAAGCCTGTACAAGAAAATTTCTCAGGGATTTACCAAGCCTTTAAAGTATGGTCATTTGAATTGACTCAGGTAGACTCCTGATAAAGCAATCTGTCTACTACTATAATTAGACCATTCTAGATTAAAATACCTTTTCTGGATCATTGCCTCAGGAAACCAAGGGCGATGATGGTACTGACCTAGAAGGCTATAAAAATGGAATCCAAAATGCTTTCCTTTAAGGTGGCTTCACAAAGTGGTCCCACAGAGTAAGAGGTAGGAATATTTATCTTCAGACACTTTAGAGAAACCCATTTTACCAGATCAAAAATATTGGTCTAAATTCAGGATAAATGACCCTCAGGCACTTAAAAACTAAATTTCATCTAGCAGAACAATAATGCTCAGATTTTCATGCACTTTTGAATTTATCCAAACATTTCCACTCACTTGAACTGCCAGAACCTTTACAAATGGGAGGGTGATGGGGGCATAATTAGGCTCAACTTCATTTTACACTCTCCTGCTTTCTGATAGTCTTATAATGTCCAGAGGCATTATCAAATAATTGTGAGACTATCAAAATTCATTAATACGAATCCTTCAAGTACCATAAGGGCAGTGTTACATATCTAATCCATCCTTTTCCTTGCTACAAACTTTTTGATTTATTAATTTTATGGCTGCAATATAAAAATGTTTTCAAGTTTAATTTTTCACTCTGAGCTCAGTGGAGTTTTATTTGTGATATTAAAGCTTGGCAAGAACACATTATTGCAATTAACACTGTGCTAAACTTTTAATAGATGCTGCTTTCTTTAGGTGAATTGGGTTATGCACTAACCCAATGAGTGTGCACCAAATACACAGCATTCCCACTTTTTTGGCTTTCCAGCAGTATTCTCAACTGGTGCTTATGGAGAAAATTAAATAAAACCTATGACATACATATGATTCTGAAAATAACAGTAAATCAACCAGAAAACCTCCATTACCATTTTCACTCCAAGAATGCTCATTTTAAATCATTGTAAAAAAGATCTACTGTGATCACTCTGTCAGCTGAATGAGTCCAAGCATCTATATGTGCTGTACAAGCTGTTCTTTCTGGCCAGATTTAATGGGCATGACACTTAAATATAATACTGTGCAAATAAATTAACAGGAATTGGTGCTGATGCTGCAACTTAACCTAACAATGGAACATTGCAGAATTTGCCCCCGCAAAATTATAGTCTGTGCTCAACTCACATCAAATTATGGTCATTATGTGCTACAAAGGATATTGAAATGGATGGAGAATGAACAAAACAGCTGCAAAATTGTAAAAATCCTTTTAATTAGGACTTTGTGGTTTTTCTGTCTTATTTTGCTGTCTGACTGTTTAGCATTTGCTTCTATTAGCAATGGGTATCTAACAGCGGCATTCCTGTCTTGATGCCATCTTCTATGACACGTGTCAACTTTCTCACAACGTGTGTTGCATCTGAAGAGATTTGCAAGTAATAAGATAACACAATTGTGCTGTAAACCTACACAGAATATGTATGTGGATAGCTGCTCATATCCGATACATTGGGAATGCACAGGGTAACCAAATAAAGGCAGTGATAACTATTGCAGCTCAGCACCATTGACAGAAACAATATGGCCCTGCAGCACTGGCTGTTGTTAGGCTTTTTTGGCGGATTTAGAGCTAGGGGTCATTGTTTAAAAGTGAGGGGCCTCCCATTTAAGACTGAGATGAGGAGAATATTTCTCTCAGAGGGTTGTGAATCTTTGGAACACTTCCTCAAAAGGTGGTGGAAGCAGAGTCTTTGAATATTTGTATGGCAGAGGTTGATAGATTTTTGATAGGCAAGGGGGTGAAAGGCTATCAGGGGTGGGTGGGAATGTGGAATTGAGGTTGCACATAGATCAGCCATGATTTTATTGAATGGTGGAGCAGGCTTGAAGGGGCTGAATGGCCTACTCGTGCTCCTAATTCATATGTTAGTATATTGAGACAGATGTTGAGGCCTGTAATATATTGTTAGAGCTAACCTCCCTGCTGTCCTCTCTGTTTATGTTGGGGGCTTTTTGTTTCAGCAGTTGATACAGTGGAGCCAATGTATTAGCTAAGTCAGGGATGAACTTATAATTAATACACAACAATCCCTATGAATGTTTGAAGCTCTTCCTTGTTCTCTGGTTTTTTTGCTTTCAAAACCCTTTCAACCTTCTCCTGCGTTGGGTGGATGCCTTCACCATCTCTTTGGTGACCCAGGTATGTTGCACCTGACATCATGATGCAACACTTGTGCTTTTTAACTTTGATATCGGACTCTTGAAGTCGAACTAGGACTTTGTTCAACCTTACAATATTCTTTTTGTCTTACAGCTAATGAGAATGTCATCTAGGAAACAGCACACATCTTTCATCCCTCTTAGTACCTGATCCAAGTATTCCCTACTCTGGGCACTCTGGATCATTACAGGAACAGTAAATGTCCCAGATGACAACCTAAGAAATGTGTAGAAAATTCCTTGGCAAAATCACTTTCAGCTAAAATCACTCCTCACGAGAAGAAGAATAAACCACTTGTCCTGAAGGAGTATGAAATATTAAAGAAACTCCATCACAACAACATTGTTCTGCTTCCCTGTGCCCACATCACACCACAACACTGGTCCTGATTCAAATATCTGCAAAGGGAAAGGGCTATTTCACAACGTGACTGAAAGATCCTTTTACAGTGAGCATCATGTGATGGAGTTGCTCACAGAGAGAGCCGGTGCTGTTGAATATCTTCATCTCAATCCTGCTCTCCACCTTGATCCAAAATCAGAGAATGTGATCATTGTGGGGCACAATGTATTGAAGCGGCTGGATTTCGGTAATACTGAGATTCTCACGCCTGGCTGTCCTTTACTGGTGGAAAATTGTAGACAATTTGTGGAGCATATGGGCTCCAGGAAACCTTGAAGGGAAGACAGCTGTTCCAGAGACAGGCACCTGGGCGTTTGGTGTGCTGACCTTTACAACGTTGAGTGTGGATTGTCCTCTTAGGTCATACAGATAAAGATTGTGATAAAGAAAATAATATGAAAGGGGAAAATCAGGGAGATGCTACACTGGCCTTCTGCAATGTTCAATAATGGCTGACTGCAGTTGAGTATGTTACTCGTACTCAGTGCAATACAGAACCAAATCCTTTAGATAAATGATGTATCTTCGTTTTTCCCTCTAGGGCATCTGATCATCCCAAATTTACTGTTTGTTTGAGGTGGCCTGCTTGCCTCCTGTATTGAAAGTAATTGCACACTGCTCAGCCCCATCAAGTTCTTGAGGAATGGAGGGTGTTCCACTGGGAGCCAACTGTACCACCATAGTCATGTCCTTCACTTACAAATTGCAGAGATTTTCATTCAGTTATTTTTCATTCAGTGTAACACATTATTAGAATGAAGTGCAGTGTGGGTGCTCAGTATAACAGCACAGCATGAAGTGCATGATATTTGAGCACTGACACACGTGGGTAGATTTTTATCTTTCGGGCAGTTGATTAGTGGAGGGTATTCCTACCATTTCAGGGTGTGGGCCCTGATTGCCCATGGTCCTGCTGAGCTGGAGCAGCAGTGGATTGACTTCAGACTGATGCTGTATGATGACTTGAATGCTATGCCATCCCATAGTGGGATCATAACATCATAGAATGATGCAGCGCAGTAGCTGCCTGAAAGAGCTATCTATTCCCCTGCTCATTCCCCATAGCCCTGCAAATGATTCCCCCCTCCTCCTGGCCTTCAGGTATTTATCAAATTCCTTTTTGCAACTTATTATTGAATCTGCTCACACCACCCTTTCAGGCAGTGCGTTCCAGATCACAACTTGCTGAGTAAATAAAACATATTCTCATGTCACCTCTGGTCCTTTAACCAATTTACTGAAATCTGTACTCTCTCGTTACTGTCCTTTCTGCCCTTGTCAAAACCCTTCATGGTTTTGAACACTCCATCAGACCTGCCCCAAACATTCTATGCTCTATAAGAACAACGCCAGCTCCTTTTCGGTCTCTCTACATAACTGAATCCCCTCAAGCCTGGGGCCTTTTTAGTAAATCTCCTCTGGACCCTGGCTAAGACCTTGACATCCTTTCTAAAGTCTGGTGCTCACAACTGGGCACAATATTCCAGCTGAGGCTTACTCAGTTTTCTCTGAAAGTTTAGCATAACTTCCTCGCTTTTGTGCTGCCTTCAAATTATTGAGCACAAGCTCTACAAATATTGATTAAAAACCTTGCTGCCGCTTCCCATTCACCGAACCAGCTTTCACATCATTTTCAATGCAAAGGGGTGGATTAGCATTGGAAGTACAGCTGTTGCTAGGTGAGTGAATTGAATTGCTTTCAACAAAAATTAAATTGTTGATATTTGTGTCATTTCTGGATGAGTTGAGATTTCATTAAGTGAGAAGGCACTGAAGTATTGAGTTCCGGTCCTGAGCCAGTTTGGGGATATTACTAGCACACTATCAGTCCTGTCCCAGCCAATGACAGTGCGAGGGGATCATTATCCACACTAAATAGACATCTTTGTTGTTGATAATTGAAATGTTTTGTCGGGTCAGCATTTCAGGTTATTTCCAACCCCAAATGCTGTGTGATGATTAATTCCAGAGATCAATTAGCCTTGAAATTTGATTGTGGCATCTATTGATTCTGAGCCCAGCAGCTCCAATAGTCAGTGTTTCTGTAAACGTTGGCCTTCTGCTAATGCTCCAGCTCATCTTGCTTCCAGTCTGTTACCTTGTCCCTCAGCATTGCCTCATTAGGCAGAGCTTTGCAGCAACTGCTCAGCCTCTAAAACTGGTGCAAGGGAGGCTTTGAGTTCCGATATTAATTTTATGGAGTGTGAAAACTGATTGAAAATATTAACAGACTGGGAGAAAAATGGATTTACCGCTTACAGATTGTTTGCACCTAGTTGAAGAAGTTTCCAGATAGTCTAATGCCAATACATATTCAATACATTCTGCAAAACTAATGGAGGAAAAGATTGAGGCAGCAGACCAGCCAATCAACTGTACTGACCCCTGAACCTCCCACTCCTCAGGAGATCGAATCAATGGAGAAGGAAGCAGTAGAAAATCAGCAGGGGGAATTGCAGCTGGTGAAGACAGCCAAAAGGAAGAAGGGGCTAGGAAGGGACCAAGCCACTTCCCAGACAAGTGGCAAGAGGCGTCTCCCATCCGACTCGGATAACAAGAGCAGCAGGTCTTCAGACGAAGAAGGGAAAGGGCGGCATCTACAGAAGAGGTGGAAAAGCTCTAGGGAGTTGGAGGACGAGACACCTGAGCTCCAGAACATTGGAGACAATGAGGAGACAAATGCACCCAACTTTGCCCACAACCCAAAGAGGCCAGTGTACCCCAGCCCCAGGAATCTGGGAACAGTGAGGCGCTCAGCACACCCCAGCTCCGGGAAGCCGGGAGCAGCAACGCCCCAGAGGGGGAGAGGATTGGAGAAGCTTCTCCAACAGAGGACATTTCAAACCCCGCTCTCTGCACGGACCCCCAGATGCCACCCGAGCAGAACATCTCCAATGGGAAGGTTCAGGACGCTTTCCTCAGCCCATCCAAAGTGAGACAATTTGAGCACACCACGGGCATGAAGGAACTCTCAGAGACAACAGGTTTGGTAAGCGACTAACTGCTTTAAAATGGGTGTAAAGATTGTATCCATAAATGTGCGTAGCATTAAATCTACTACGCGATGTGTTGAACCTTGGATTACCTTGCCAAGGTCAAAGCTGACCTGTTGTTTCTGCAGGAGTGTGCGATACCGCACCTCAGCTCCTACAGGCAATGGTCATCATGGTGGTCCCACGGGCCATCGATTTGGTCGGGAAGAAACGACTCTCGTTCCTCCAGCCTGGGGATTCTGCTGCGGGGAGGCAACTTCACCGTCTCCCAGGTTAAGGAGGTGGTGGGCGGGTGCCTCCTCGTAGCAGACGTAATGTACAAGAATGCTCCACTCCGGTTATTAATGTCTACGCCCCGGCACAAGGGGCTGAGCGGCTGGAGGTTTTTCAGCAGCTCCCACTGCTGCTGGCGACCTCCAGGCCGGTCATTCTGGGCGGTGACTTCAACTGCATCATCGATGCGGCTGGACGATCCAGCAGGGCCGACAGCAGATTGGATGCTACATCCAGATCCCTGATGGAAACAGTAAAGGATGCCAAGCTGCACGACGTCTTCAGCAACCCTGCAGACGGAGCGCAGCGTAGATACACCTGGTCGTGGCCTGACGGGTCTGTCTGTTCCAGGATAGATTTCCTGTTTGTGTCCCGTGCATTCACAGTCAGATCCACCGACGTCAAGCCGGTGTTCTTCTCTGACCACTGCCTCCTACTGGCTGACTGTCACTTAGAGAAGGACCAGAGGGTTGGCAGGGGGGGGCATGGAAGCTAAACGTGCAACTGCTGACCCCAGAGAACATTGAGGAGCTCAAGAGGGATTACAAATGTTGAAGAACCATGAAACCCCACTTTGAGTCACTGACACACTGGTGGGAAGCGATCAAGGGAAACATCAAGAGGTTTTTCATCCTCATCACCCAGAAAGCTAGAAAGGAACAGAGGGAAATGTCCCGACTCCAGAAAAACATGCAGAACCTGCTCTGGCTGCAGTCGATGGGGGTCGATGTCAAGGAGGAACTCCAAGAGGTGAAGAGCCAGCAAGCCTCGCTCTTTGCATCGGAGGCCTCCAAGATCATCTTCCGTTCCAGAGTCCGCTCCGTGGAGCAGGACGAGACGTGCTCACGTTTCTTCTTCCAAAAGGTACACAGAGAGAGCTCTGTGATCAGCAGCCTGAAGGAAGAAGGCGGCTCAGTAAAGTCATCACAGTCCGACATTTTGAGGATCAGCAAATCCTTTTATGCCGGATTGTATGACGTGAAGCCCACAGACAGCACGGCCTCCCAGTCCTTCCTGTCCTCTATCACGGAGGTCTTAGACGACAGTACATGGGAGAGCCTGGACAAACCGCTAACTCCTGATGAACTGACTAAGGCCCTTGAGTTCTTTGAGAAGAGTTAAACTCCCGGAAGCGACGGCGTGCCGGCGGAGTTGTATTCGGCTCTGTGGGACTGGATCGGCCCAGACCTCTAGAAGTGTACGAGAGTTTGCTCGTGGTCGGCAGTATGTCAGAATCCATGAGGAAAGGCATTATCACCCTCATCTACAAGCACAAGGGGGAAAGGGAGGAAATTAGAAATTGGCGACCCATTTCACTGTTGAATGTGGACTATAAGATTCTGTCCAAGGTCATCGCCAATCGGGTCAAATCCGCTCTGGAACTGGTGATCCACCCTGACCAGACCTGCACTGTGCCGGGCAGGAAGATCTCTGACAGCCTCGTGCTGCTCAGGGATACTATTGCCTATGTACAGGGCAGGGGTGTGGACACCTGCCTCATCAGCCTGGACCAGGAGAAGGCCTTTGACAGAATATCGCACACCTACATGGTGGATGTGCTCTCCAAAATGGGGTTTGGGGAGGGAATTCGCAATTGGATCCAACTGCTCTACACTAACATCAGTAGTGCAGTCTCTATCAATGGGTGGGAATCAGATAGCTTTCCTATTAAATCTGGAGTCAGGCAGGGCTGCCCTCTCTCGCCTGTTCTTTTCGTGTGTTGCATAGAACCCTTTGCTGTGTCCATCAGGAAGGATCCGGGCATAAGAGGAGTGACGATCCCAGGTAGTGGAGGCACTCAGATCAAAGTGTCCCTGTACATGGACGATGTCGCCGTCTTCTGCTCGGATCCGCTGTCGGTGCGCAGACTGATCCACATCTGTGACTAGTTCGAACTGGCCTCGGGAGCCAAGGTAAATCGTGGGAAGAGCGAGGCCATGTTCTTTGGGAACTGGGCTGACCGATCCTTTGCCCCTTCCCTGTCAGGGCTGACGGCCTGAAGGTGCTGGGGATATGGTTCGGAGGGACCAGGGCCTGTGTTAGAAACTGGAAGGAGCGAGTGTCTATGGTGAAAAGGAAACTGGGCGTGTGGGAGCGACGCTCCCTCTCCATTGCGGGTAAGAACCTGGTCATCAGGTGTGAGGCACTCTCGCTGTTGCTGTCCGTGGCGCAGGTCTGGCCCATTCCACACTCCTGTGTGGTGGCGATCACCCGAGCCATCTTCTGCTTTATCTGGAGGTCGAAAATGGATCGTGTCCGCAGGGACGCGATGTACAAGCCTCTAGATAAAGGGGGAAAAACGTGCCCCACATCGCCCTCATACTGATGGCCACCTTTGTGTGCGGCTGCATCAAGCAGTGCATAGACCCTCAGTACGCAAACACCGAGTGTCACTATGTGCTAATGTTACGAAGGATGGGTCTGGCCACGCTGCCGCGGAACGCTCCAAGTAGTTGGACCGTGCCGTACCACCTGTCCCTCATGGGAAAATTTATGCAGAGAAACACCTTCGACCACAAGTCCATCAGGCAGTGGTCGGCACGTAACGTCTTAAAGGCCCTGAGGGAAAAGGAGAGGGTGGATCCTGTGGGATGGTTCCCTGAGCAGACTGACAAAGTCATTTGGCAGAATGCCTCATCGCCAGAATTTTCCAACAAACACCAAGACGTAGCTTGGCTGGTGGTGAGAAAGGCCCTCCCTGTAAGATCCTTCCTACATGCCAGGAGTCTCACCCCCTCTGCACGTTGCCCTCGAGGTGGCTGTGGTGGGGAAGAGACCGTTGTTCACCTCTTTGTTGGTTGTGCCTTTGCAAAGAAGGTCTGGAGAGAGATGCAGTGGTTTCTGTCGAGGTTCATCCCGAGCAGTTCTGTGACACAGGACTCTGTGCTCTACGGGCTGTTCCCACACCGAGACAAACATCAACTGCAGCTGGAGGATCATCAACTCAGTGAAAGACGCTCTTTGGTCTGCCCGAAACTTGTTGGTCTTCCAGCACAAAGAGTTGTCCCCGACCGAGTGTTGCAGACTGGCACATTCCAAAGTCCAGGACTACGTGCTGAGGGACGCACTAAAGCTTGGGGCAGCTGCCGCAAAGGCACAATGGGGAAAGGTCGCTGCCTTAAGACCTTTCTGCAATAGGGCACCGAGGGGCTGGGAACTGTAAAGAGCCTCTCAGGCTGTACAGCTCAGAATGAATGTCTGCAGTGAATATTAGTTGTATTATAATTGTATTGAAGCATCTCAGAGTGCAACATGATGTATGTTGATAACTCCAATACCACTGCACTGTCTGACTGTCTGTAATGACCATATTGAAATGACTGTAATGTTCATTGATTGTATTGAAGCACCTCGTGATCCATGTGGAAAAGTTGAATCTGATTGTACTTTTTGTGATGGCCATTTAGAAATGTTTTGTAATGTTCTTCCAGATATTTTATGAATAAAGTATATTTAAAAAAAAACATTTCAAAGTGAAAGCTATTTCTTCATTTGATAAACTAGGGGATCTTAGACGTTTACAAGAAACAGGCACAGCTTTGTTCACAAATTAACAACTGTTGTCTTTCTTTGATGAGATACAGTGCAATTAAAAGTTAATATGTATGCAGCATTCTGCACCGCACTATGTAACTTACGTTTATTGCTGTGTGTTGACAGGGTTTTGTGGAGATATTCCAAAACCCAGGAAGGAATCATAAGTATTATACAGAATCTACAGTGTCAAAACAAGGCATTCGGCCCATCAGGTCAATGTTCATGTTTCTAATCCACCTGAGTCTTCTCCCTCTCTCTCTTGCTTCCCTCTGTTCCTCTGTTTACATCAAGCTTCTCCTTAAATACATCTACTGCCCTGCTACAATCACTATATGCAGCAGTGAGATCCATATTCACAGCATTCCGTGTAAATAAGTTCCTTCAAAATTCTTATCTATCAGTGGCTATCTTATATTTGCACCCGCTTGTCTGGATTCATCCCCAAGTGTAAACAATGTCTTCATATTCACCATTTCAAATTCCTTTATAATATTCTAAACACCTATCATTTAGCCTTCTCTCTCCCAGAGGAACGAGCCTCCATCTCCTCAATCTTCCCTGACAGTTGCATCCTCTCGATTCTGGTGATATTCACTTTGTCCAGAGTTTCCATATCCTTTGTTGTCCACTAGAACTGTGCTCATCTCTGCAAGTGTGGTCCAGCAGAGGTTCCAGATAAATGTAATGTTACCTTGCTGCTTTTGTATTTTGCTCCTCTAGAAATTAAGCCCAGTGCTTTGTTTGTTCTGTGAAGATGCTCCCAAGGTGTTGTTCGGCAGAGAATTCCAGGACCTTGATCCAGTGATGATGAAGGATCAGTAATACATATCCAGAAAATGGTTAGAATGTGGATCTTGCTACCACATTGAAGCATTAAGTGGATGGTTGTATTTAAAGAGAGGATAGATGAGTATATGAGGGTGGCAGTTGACTTGTGGAGCATAAAGGCCTGCACAGACCTTTTGGGCTGAAGGGCTCTTGCTGTGTTGTAAATTCTGTCTAATTCCATGTAATTGTCCAATTGTTGGGTAAAATGAGCTGTGATCACAGTATTCACTGCTGGTCCCAGGGAATCCATTCTTTAAGGGCTGCTGCACTTGGAGGTGCTCGATTTTGAAACCGACCAGCCGTTCTGCCTAAAGTGAAGGCAAAAAAAGTGTCTGCAGCTAACGGGACAACAGCTTCCTTGTCAGAAGAAAGGCTGGGTGTCCTGCTGGGAGAGGGTCAGCGGGAGGAGAGAGGTCAATTTGGGTGCAGAGGGGAATCTGCTAATGTGCAGCCCCACATCCACAGGTCGTGACAACAAATGAATAGAATGTTCCCTGAACCGAGGGAGAGGGCCAAGATAAAGAAGCCCAAATGCTACCCACAGAAATGACTCAGGCATTCAACTCAGTGAAGTCTTTCAGCGCAGGCTGCCCCCTGTGACTGATCTGTGAGATGGAGAAGTGGAAATGGAGGAGATACATCTTTTCACATGGAGCCAAGTAGATATTTGTTGGCTGGATGTAGGTGAGGGGCAAACAGCTGAAATGCAGCAGTACTTGTCTATCTTCCCTCTGTCTGACCTCCTCTTCTTCATTCGAATTCAGGACAGCCAGTGACAGGCCCAGTCAAATCCCTGCACGGAAAGAAAGACTTGCATTTATGTAGTACCTTTCACAACCTCTTTACATCCAGTTCAGTATTTTTGAAGTGCAATCACTGATTTAAGATAGGAAACAATGGCAGCCAATTAGCACAAAGAGAAACAAGGTAGATGGCCAGATAACCTGGTTTTTAGTGATGCTGGTTGAGGGATAAATATTGGACACGACACCTGCAAGAACTCCCCTGTTCTTCTTAGAATAGTGCCTTGGGGTCTTTTACATCCACCCGAGAGGATCCTCAGTTAAACAAGTCATGCAAAAGACAGCACCTCCTACAGTGCAGCACTTCCTTCATACTGCATTGAAATATTAGCCCAGATGATGTATTTACTGATGCAGAGATAAGAGTGCTACCACTTTTGGAGGTGGGGGCGAGAGGGAGGGGGGGGTGGTGGGGGTTAGGGGGGGCGCTGAGGGGAGGGGGTTGGGGGGGAGGGTCGTTGATGAGGCAAACAATCCCTATGAGTTTGAACAGTTACGTACTTTCAAAAAAACTTGGTTCTGCTTTCCTGGAATCAGGTGCAGTGGTGCCAGTGGAATTGGATGCAGCAGTGCCAGTGGAATTGGTGCAGTGGTGCCAGTGGAATTGGGTGCAGCAGTGCCAGTGGAATTGGGTGCAGCAGTGCCAGTGGAACTGGGTGCATCAGTGCTAGTGGAATCAGGTGCAGTGGTGCCAGTGGAATTGGATGCAGCAGTGCCAGTGGAATTGGGTGCAGTGGTGACAGTGGAATCTGGCATCTTCCTCGGCATTATTTTCACAATCCAGTACTGATGGGCAGGGGCCGCCCTTGAGCACTTTCGGAACAGGAGGAGGCCATTCAGCCCCTTGAGCCTTTTCCACCATTCAACAAAATCATTGACCTGTGACATGTCTACATATCTTTTCCCCATATCCTTTGACCTGTGACATGTCTACATACCTTTGCCCCATATCCTTTGACCTGTGACATGTTTACATACCTTTGCCCCATATCCTTTGACCTGTGACATGTCTACATACCTTTGCCCCATATCCTTTAACCTGTGACATGTCTACGTACCTTTGCCCCATATCCTTTGACCTGTGACATGTTTACATACCTTTGCCCCATATCCTTTGACCTGTGACATGTCTACATACCTTTGCCCCATATCCTTTGACCTGTGACATGTCTACATACCTTTGCCCCATATCCTTTGACCTGTGACATGTCTACATACCTTTGCCCCATATCCTTTGACCTGTGACATGTCTACATACCTTTGCCCCATATCCTTTGACCTGTGACATGTCTACATACCTTTGCCCCATATCCTTTGACCTGTGACATGTCTACATACCTTTGCCCCATATCCTTTGACCTGTGACATGTCTACATACCTTTGCCCCATATCCGTTAATGCTTTTGGTTTAACTAAAGTCTATCAATCTCTGATTTCAAATTTATAACTGAACTAGCATTATTTGTCCTTTGTGAAAGAGAATTCCAAACTTCCATCACCCTTTGTGTGAAGAAATGCTTCCTGATGTGATGGGAAAAAGTGAAAATCAACATTTATTTTCCTTCAGCTTCATCATTTTGTTCCATTGTCATGACAAAGGAGAAGGGAAAGAGAGTGCATCAGAAAAATGCAATTGAAAGGATTTATCTGAAAAAGGGTTTATTTTGTTGCAGACAGTTTTGAGACAAGTACTGCTTGGCTGTAACTATAGGACAGGTTGGGAGCTCTAACTCCAGTTCATATTGTGATTTGTTTGATGTATCACTCTGCTGTTTCTTCCAGTATTTTGTTTTACTTTTATTACCTAATTCATTGCAAGTATATATTATCATAATTTAAAATTAATAAGGTGCCATGAGCTAACTCAAAATGGCTTTGCTAAATAATTCCAGAAGCAATTTAAAAAAACACCTCCTATTCCAGAATGATATTCCCAATGACGGAATTGGGAAGGAGAGCCTTTCTGGTGTCGCTAATCCCTGTTTCCCCTTGACATCCAAATTCATCTCTAAATTTAAGACGATGAACATTTCGGCTGTGCCTCTGCAATCTGCTTCTTAAATAAATCTTATTGTTGTTGGTCAGCCCCATGTTCCAATGGCCAGAATTTTATGTCCCACGGGCGGGAGATGACATCGGGCGAGCGTCCTGATGTCATCGCGCACTCGCGTGATCTTTCACCCGGTGGGCGCCTGCAGCAGTCGGAAGCTCACCTGCCGACAATGAAGCGGGCGATTAAGATTAACGATGTAAACAGGAGGGGTTTTACACGGCATGTCTACATTTACAGTTGGCGGATGGGCCAATCTCCCAGGCAGCTTTCACACTTCTGCTCAAACCTCGATCCAGGGAGGGATGAAACCTCCGTGGGGAAATAAAATATAAAGAGATATCTGGGGACTGGTTTTTTTTATGAGGTTTGCTGTCAGCTGCTTGATTGTTGCTGCATGGATGTGTTTTGCAGCATTTTTTTTGTCAAGTCCTTTAGTCTGTAGATGTCTGCAACTGTCTTCAGGGAACGCACTCGAAACGCTCGCCCCCACCCTCGGTTAGGTCAGTGTCCATCCTCTTTCCTCCCCCCCCCATTAATTGGTCAGCCAGTGTGAAATCGCAGCCAGGGGCCCATTTCCTGTCCACTCCCAGGTGTGCGCCGGACAACCGAAAAATTCAGGCCAATTTCTGTTTCCCCCTCACCTCAGCCAGTGCACTCCTCAGGTGTCAGTTTAATTTAGAATTATAGAAGCGTAAAGCACAGAAGGAGACCATTCGGCCTGTCATGTCTGTGCTGGCTCTCCCACAGCTGCTTCTTTGTCCATAGCCTGGTAAGCTCCTCGTCCAACTCCTTTTCAAATCATTTCTGGAAATGTTTACCTATTCATGTAGTATGTTCCAGTTCCCGAGAACCCTCTGAATAAAATAATTCTCATCTCCTCGCTAGGATCTTTGACAAACAGTTTTAAATTTATTGCCACCCAGCAATCATTGAACCAACCCCCCCATGGTCACTGATCTACCCTGACCTTCCCCAACCTCTCTCGTGCCCTGGGATCACACTCTCCCCATCGCTCTCTAAGCTGGGTTGTGCCATTATCCCCCTTGCAACCTCTTAGCTGAGGGGTACAAACCCTACCTGCTCCTGGGGAGCATTCCCACCCAACAGGTTCCTTGACTCATCGCACTGGGCTGGCCTCTGGGTAGGAAGCTGCTTAAGACCAAGATGGACACTTTGGCGTTAAAATACTACAACTTATGTCAAACCCGAATTCTCTCCCCGCTTGGAAATTCCACCCCAGTAGCTCTCGTCATTATTAATCGAGAATGTAATCCTGTGTGTACGTCAGAAGTTCCTATCCTTCCCAATTCTTGGTATGTGATGATATTTTCCCTGCCTATATTAGGGCAAAACTAAACTAAAGTATTACTACTCTATTGCTGTTACAATTGAAGCTTTCTGTCAAACTTCCTCATTTGGCTCCTTCTCACTGTTTGGAGCAATGTAACAGCTCCCTCTCTGTTTCTTAATTCTTGTTAATTCCTTCAGTCTGACAGATCCACCTTGTTTAGCCTTTCTATATGGAACTCATATTATATCATCCTTAATCAAAACTCTGCTCCATCCTCCTTTTCCTTCTCTATCAGTTTTTAATATTTGATAAGCAGGAATATTAAGAACCCATTCCTGGCCCTTGTTTGAGCCATGTCTCAGTTATTGAAAACCTGTCATAGTGCTCACCAACCCTAGTAGATACAGTACAGACGTTGAACATACGCACAATTTAATACTATCAGATATAATAAAATGCAAGTCTTTCTTTCATCGTTACTTTTGCCAATTTCCTCAATTTGGTGCCTGCAGTTTTGGAGATATTTCTAATTTTACTGCTGTTTATATTTCTCTGTCCTCTGATCTCCTCTCCACTCCTTTTTCTGGTTTTGCCCCAATTGCCAAATAAGTTTAAACCCTCCCCCGGACAGCGCTTGTTAACTTCTCAGTGAGAACGTTGTTCCTCGTCCTGTTCAGGTACAACCTGCCCATCTTATACCCGCATCCCTTCACCTGAAACCCATCCCAATGCCCCAGAAATCTGAACCCTCCCTCCTACATCTCGCCTCCAGCCACACATTTACTCCTTGGGCTTGGATCAAGTAGTTGAGCTTCCTCAGAACGGTGACCTTTCATCAGTCTGAAAGGTCATCCAACCGAAACAGGGAGATTTTATGGAGGTGACGGGGGTCTCAATCACAGATTGGAGAGTCAGCAAGAAACCCTTGTTGGCTCCTTTGCAGAAGTCCTGCTGAAACACAAGACAATCAGGAAATTAACAGGCCCTGGGTGGACATTCCAAAGCTTCAGGACCCCAAACCAGAAGTCTCGCCCACCAAGAGCTGCTGACCAATCAAGGCCAGCAGCCGTTCTGCTCACCAGCATCATCAGGGATGTTGCAGGAAATACACTGACTGGAGGCCCAGGGTCGTGGACTGACCCAGGCCAGAGGTAAGCGTTGGCAGGGAGGGCGGGGGTCGTGGGCTGTAGGGATGTTGGCAGGGAGGGCGGGGGTCGTGGGCTGTAGGGATGTTGGCAGGGAGGGCGGGGGTCGTGGGCTGTAGGGATGTTGGCAGGGAGGGCGGGGGTCGTGGGCTGTAGGGATGTTGGCAGGGAGGGCGGGGGTCGTGGGCTGTAGGGATGTTGGCAGGGAGGGCGGGGGTCGTGGGCTGTAGGCAGGGAGGGCAGGGGTGGCTCTAAGCAGGTTCCCTCTTCCCGATTAGACACTGAGTGAGTGCCTTTGAATGAGGGGCCTGTGCCCTCCCTCCCTCACCAGCAGATCACAAGCAAACTGCAGAGGTTTGTGTGTCGTGCACCCCATGTGGTGTGGGGCTCAGCTGTCATAGCGTTAGTACCTGTGGGGGCTGGATGAGGTGTCCAAGTGGGCATTCATTTCCTACTTAAGGGCCTCAGTTGGTGGTGGGTGGGAAGGCTGCCCATGGGCCTTCTTGTCAGGGATTTAATCAGCGTAAAGGTAGGAAGGTGGTGATGTCATCGCTCATCTCCAAAATCTGCCATGGGGGAGGGTATTAAATACCACCCAAATCTTTTTTTCTCTCTCTCCACTGATGTTGAGTATTTCCTGTTTTATTATGATTAAATTCTTTACTTGCTATAAATAACTTCACCATATTTAACAATGGACATGGGAATAGTTTACCAGCGTTTCCAATCAATAATGTTGATATATGGGGCAATGTCACATTTCGTTCTGATACTGTAGGTGCTAAAAATTCAAGATTTGTATTTATGTGAACCTGATGCATGCATTCAGTACATACACCAGGACCGTGTGCTAATCATGTTGCATTTCCAGACGTCTCACTTAGTTTCAGTGCGTCTGCTTATTGCACAAGAACCTTCCAATGACAACATCAAGCAAGCTGGTGCACAGTGCACTATAGGTTTTACACACACACACACACACACACACACTCACACATAGACAGACACACACTCTCAGACACCCAGACAGAGAGATACACACACACACAGACACAGAGACAGATACAAACTCTCACACACACACTCGACACGTATTCCTTGCTCTATTATAAGATGATGGTGTGAAATAAGGACAAATTTGCGGAGAAAGTTTAGTGAGCTGTTGTCATTGAGTTTTACCTGAACAAGAAGACCGAACACTTCTGTCAGGTTAGTCAGATAGGTTCCACTGCAACAGGTAAATGCAATCTTGAGGGAGATGGTACATACATGAGCACTTACTTGAATTTTTTTCTTATTAGTTGAAGGCTTGAGACAGAAATCATTCAGACTTTAGAAAAATCTGTGCAATTGGCTCTGTTCCTTTTTTAATTTGAATGGTCAGATGCTCAGAACCCAGGAAATCTTCCTTAATCTTCTCCAGGAGTTTTGAAGAGCTGTTCATTTTAAATCCAAGTGTCTGATTGAAAGTATCAGAGAGGAACTGATCAGTTTGAAGCTACTTAAAGGAAAATCAGTTTAAATTTCCAAGGAACTGTTTGTTTAAACAACCTCCATCAGTGCTAAGATAGTAACACTGAATAATACAAACAATTTGCTCTCATCATACACTTGCGATTCTGAAAGATTGTCTTGTTCACTTGATACTTGGATGGAAGAATGTATACCACAAATAAAGAATCAAATTATATGATTAGCACTATATGCTTATTGATTTTTTTGCTAGGTGGATATTTTGAACTGATATTTCGAACTGATACAGCATTATAAAAGCATAGAATGATACAGCCACAAAAGGAGACCATTCAGCCCATCTTCTCTATGCCAGCTCTTTGAAAGAGCTAACCAATTAGTTATCTAAGTGGGCATTAATTTCCCACTTAAGGACCTCAATTGGCAGTAGAGGGTGGGAAGGCCGCCCATGGGCCTTCCCATCATGGACTTAATCAGGGTGGAGGTGGCGATGTCACCACTCACCTCCAAAACCTGCCATCCAAGTCGACTTTCAGCAGTGAGGCCCACTCTGTTAATTTCTTCTCCCAGCTGCATAATAACAAGGCCTTTAGATTGACACAAGAGGCATTTCTTCGAACAGAGACTGTCCTCCCTCCTGTGTTCTGCCTGGTAACATTCAGAGGAACGATAGCTTTCTCATGTCTGCTGACTACATCTGCTGCAACCTTTTGTCTCTGTGAGACCTCTCTCTCTCTCTCTCTATCTCCAGAAACTCAGGGACAGAAAGTCTATCCACAGTCAGTCCAGCTGCTCCTGCCTTTGTTTTCAGATGTGAACATTTTGCACCTTGCTCCCAGTAATCTGGGCCCCTGGTTTCCACGGTAACCAAGCCAGACAACCTAGTTGTTGGGCAGAACTCATAGCAAATCACATGACTCTCTTCATTACTTAATTTTACCTTAAAGTAAAGAGACAGGTTAAAACATAAAATTCTTACAAAACTGTGTCTTCGTAAGGTTGGAGCTATCCAATTAGTTCCACTTTCCTGTCCTCTCCCTGTAATCCTGCAAATTTTCCCCTTGAAATTATCCAATTCCCTTTTGAAAGTTACTATTGAATCTTCTACTATCATCCTCCCAGGCAGTATAGTCCAGATCATACTATCTCGCTGTGTAAAAAAGATTCTCCATACTGTACCTCACCTCTGACTCTTCTGCCGATCGGCTTAACTCTGTGTCCTTAGGTTACTGACTCTCCTCCAACTCAAACTTAGGGTGACTATGTGCTGCTTTCAAGGGTTTAGTGAATTCAGATCTAAACACCCAAACACACCGTGAGGCTGGAAATTCATTTCACAATAAACTGGGTGGTTTTATGTTGTCAAATTGTAGCAGTGTTTCAACAAATCTATAGAAAATTCCTTCATAGTTCTCTCCTGTAATTGATTTGAAATCTCATTGGTTACAACCCATGTTGGCACATAGAAGTTCCTTTTTTTCCCCGCTGTCTTGCACTACACCAGTTTGACAGACCTGCTCATTCACTGCATCAAACTGGTAATTTTAATAAAGTGACTGTGATTAAACAATACACTTGGAAAATCAATGAATACGTAATCTAGATTTGAAAGAAAGTATTTCAAGGGATTATTGTATTTTAATGACTTTTATCCTGCTGTAATCTGGGAAACAGGTTTTACAAAACCAGTTTACATTCATATAACACAATCAAAATCCAGATCATGTTAGATCTATGATTATTGAAACTGCAAGCATGGCTGTAATTTTCTGGTTATCCCCAAATGCTAAGCTTCATCAAATGAACTAACCTTTTGATTGATTTTTGATGTGAAGCTTGTTTTATTTATAGGGGTGTGTCGCACATTCTGGGTCTGCCCCAAATATTCTCTTGCAATCGTAAGCAGTTCCCTCGGCTCTTGTGCTAGGAGTGCACCTTCACCTTTCAATATAGAGGATAACCGAGGTGATATAGCCCAATACTCTTACTATCGAGACCGTATATTGTGTCTTTCACATGTGTTCCGAAGACACAGTTTTGTAAGAATTTTATGTTTTAACCTGTCTCTTTACTTTTAGGTAAAATTAAGTAATGAAGAGAGTCATGTGATTTGCTATGAGTTCTGCCCAACAACTAGGCTGTCTGGTTTGGTTACTATGGAAACCAGGGGCCCAGATTACTGGGAGCAAGGTGCAAAATGTTCACATCTGAAAACAAAGGCAGGAGCAGCTGGACTGACTGTGGATAGACTTTCTGTCCCTGAGTTTCTGGAGATAGAGAGAGAGAGAGAGAGGTCTCACAGAGACAAAAGGTTGCAGCAGATGTAGTCAGCAGACATGAGAAAGTTACAGGTCCTCGGAAGGCAGAACACAGGAGGGAGGACAGTCTCTGTTCGAAGAGATGCCTCTTGTGTCAATCTAAAGACCTTGTCATTATGGGGCTGGGAGAAGAAATTAACAGAGTGGGCCTCACTGCCGAAAGTTAGTTTGGGAATTCTCAGAGAACAGAGGGATAGGACCTGTGACAGTCGCTGGACATCCTGACCAGGCGAAACGGGGAGATGTGAATGCATTGGAAGCTAGGAGAGACTGTGGACTGCTTCCCCTAAAGAATGCAATTCTGTGGGAAGTGTCCTGTAATGTACACTTATGCAGCATGGGGTGATCAGTCACATTAAGACCTTAATGAGGATTATCTATTCTGTAATTTAGAGTATTAGTTGCCTCTTAAGTAATATTTAGTTGATGTTGCTTTGAGTTAGGTTTTACAGTCAAAATCTTAAAACTTGAATTCTTGGTACGCAATTCCTTTAAGTCAGTCACTGAGTATTCTCATACCTTTCTAAAGTATTGGTCTCTATGGGGATCATAATATATGTGCCCTCATGCAGCCCTCCAGCCTTTCAGTCAGTGAAATGATAATGTTTTAAGCAGATGAGCCCAAATATGAATAGTTAAACTGTGTTGTTCAAAGCAGCTGACCAGCTAACAATGTAAATGCCTGAATAAAATCACCAAGCTCGTCTCCCTCTTTAAAATCTGCACACACGCTTGATGATAAAACAATCGGACACCCGTCTCCTCATTCACTGTATCTCAGGATATTTCTGCACCAGCTCAAGAGTCCAAAGCCGCTTTCTTGGCTCAATATCTTCATGCTTTTACTGTTTCTCCTCATGTTGACCTTGGTTCCTCGTTTCAGCCTCAGGTTTGTGTCCTTTCCTCTCTTTTCTTCTCCTGTGTTACTCTAGCTATTTCTCAGCCTCCAGTATCAGCATTTCCACCTGGCAAGGCATCTCCTTTATCTTCCTCTGCTGCCAATTGTGACCATTTCAATTTCTGCCTCTTTTCATCCATTTGATATTATTAAATATTGCTGTTGCTCATCCATTAACTTTTGAACTGTTTTAAAATGCCTTCAGTACTCATGTTAATCAGAATCCTAGCTGGCTGTGACTAACGATTACACATTTTGGATCTTATTTAGATATTCTTTTAGCACAGATTCCCCTGTAAGTGGTCTCTGTGCCTTCTGTTTAGGAGCATGTTCATACTGCCCACTATCTAATCAGGTGACAGCATTATCTGTAGGTGTAACAACAATGGCCATTTGTGATCTCAACTCAATGGCATTTAGTTAACACGTTCCTTCACACACTCTTCCCCAATCATTCAGTAGGTGGATGAGGCGAACTTCTTACAGAGACAGATACAGACCATTCAACTACTTGATTTTAGATTAAAAGTGAAAATACCTGGAAAAACTCAGCAGGTCTGACAGCATCTGCGGAGAGGAACACAGTTAACGTTTCGAGTCCGTATGACCCTTCAACAGAACTAAGTAAAAATAGAAAAGAGATGAAATATAAGCTGGTTTAAGGGGGGTGGGACAGGTAGAGCTGGATAGAGGGCCAGTGATAGGTGGAGATAGCCAAAAGATGTCACAGACAAAAAGACAAAGAGGTGTTGAAGGTGGTGATATTATCTAAGGAATGTGCTAATTAAGAGTAGAAAGCAGGACAAGCAAGGTACAGATAGCCCTAGTGGGGGTGGGGTGGGGGGAAGGGATCGAAATAGGCTAAAAGGTAGAGATAAAACAATGGATGGAAATACATTTCAAAATAATGGAAATAGGTGGGAAAAGAAAAATCTATATAAATTATTGGAAAAGGGGGAATCGGAAAGTGGGTGGGAATGGACGAGAGAGTTCATGATCTAAAATTGTTGAACAGAACATTCAGTAGGAAGATGAGGTGCTGTTCCTCCAGTTTGCGTTAAGCTTCACTGGAACATTGCAGCAGGCCAAGGACGGACATGTGGACATGAGAGCAGGGTGGAGTATTGAAATGGCAAGCGACAGGGAGGTCTGGGTCATGCTTGTGGACAGACCGAAGGTGTTCCGCAAAGTGGTCACTCAGTCTGCGTTTGGTCTCTCCAATGTAGAGGAAACCGCATTGGGAGCAGTGAATACAGTAGACTAAATTGAGGAAAGTGCAAGTGAAATGCTGCTTCACTTGAAAGGAGTGTTTGGGCCCTTGGTTGGTGAGGAGGGGGGAAGTAAAGGGGCAGGTGTTGCACTTTCTGCGGTTGCATGGGAAGGTGCCGTGGGAGGGGGTTGAGGTGTAGGGGGTGATGGAGGAGTGGACCAGGGTGTCCTGGAGGGAATGATCCCTACGGAATGCCGCCAGGGGGGTGAAGGGAAGATGTGTTTGGTGGTGGCATCATGCTGGAGATGGTGGAAATGGCGGAGGATGATCCTTTGAATGCGGAGGCTGGTGGGGTGATAAGTGAGGACAAGGGGGACACTATTATAGTTCTGGGAGGGAGAGCAAGGTGTGAGGGCGGATGCGCGGGAGAAGGGCCGGACACGGTTGAGGGCCCTGTCAACGACCGTGGGTGGAAAACCTCGGTTAAGGAAATAGGTGGGAAAAAGATTTTAGATGAATTGTATGTGCAGAGTGACAGTTATAATCAAAGCTTACTTTTACTTAACTTCAAAGCCCTCCTCATTAATAAGAAGAATTAAGCCACGCTATGCTATTACAAAAAGAGTGGCTAACTATCTTTTTCTTTTACTCCTGACCACAGGACTGTCCCTGTGACTCCTCCTGTCATTGATTCGCCAGTTCATCTGACAATAAAACTGGCTGTCCCCACCCCCCACTTTCACCTCAAGGGGGTAATTCTCAGCAGCATAATCCAAAGACCTTGTCACCCCCACGGAACATTGTCAACGCTCAGTGGAATTTCCAAACTAACATCCATTCTCTGAAGCAGTATTGTTTATCTGAACATTAATCCACACGTCCCAGCTCTGCTGTTCTGTGAATTTAGCCCCTCAAGATCGAGCTACATGTAATTTAATCATGACATTTTATAACTGTATCACCAAGCATCTTCGCTTGGAGGCAGAGTGGAAAATCCCACTGTTTAGCACTTGGCAATACCCTGAATTATCTTTTATTTCTAACCCTGGCAGATTTCTTCATGTGGGTTTTGCTCCATTTGGTTTCTTGATTAAAAAAAAAAGAAATCAGCCACATTCAAAAATAGGTCTTAATCCCTGCGCTGGTTTAAATACTTATGAGTAGTTTTCGGAAATTAAGTTTGTAATCGTATCATGTACCACTACTCATACTATCAAAGGAGCTTAGAGCTACACTCATCTATCACCCACAAAGGTATATTACTCATTAAAATAGTACAGGATAGAGACTTGCCCATAGAAATTAAAGTTGTCCTGGCCACTCCAAGCTCTGCAACCTGACAAATATTCCTCCCTTCCCCATCTAATCACTGCTTCTGTCTCTGAACCCAACAATTAACAGGACTCTAGTGAAGGTAATTTCTCCAGCCTCCGTTGCAAGCTTTCTGTTCAGGAATGGGCATAATGTTAAATCTATAAGCATCTAAACTCTTACTCCCCTCTCAGCCACCAGAATTAGTACAGTACAAAGACCCCAGTGGCTGCATAACTAAAGCCCACTCCCCTGGCCAGCAGAATTACACCACAAATCTAGTCATTTAGTTAGTGTGAAGGTATCTGGTATGACTGATGCTAGTTATCTTTTGAAGTGAGATTGGGGTATAATGGCGCTATTTGAATCTAAGAAAGGAAGGTCTCCTCTGAATCCTGATCAATTTTTATCCCTCAACTGACATCACCCAAACACATTATCATATGTTCATTTTTTTGCTGTTTGAGGAGCTCTGCACAAATTAGCTGCTGTGTTTCATACATACACCAAAAACATTGAGGTAATTTTGACTTTCTGTACTAATGATGGTGAATCTACAGCTCATTTTAAACATCTCCTGATTTCTATGCCCATTGACTTCATTGCCAGGCAATCCACTTGCCCTTGACATTCAATGGCATTACAATTGCTGAATCCTCCACAATCAACATCCTGGGAGTGAGCATTGACCAGAAATTCAACTGGACCAACTGCATGACTACTACTATAAAAACAAAAAAACTGCGGATGCTGGAAATCCAAAACAAAAACAGAATTACGTGGAAAACCTCAGCAGGTCTGGCAGCATCAGCGGAGAAGAAAAGAGTTGACGTTTCGAGTCCTCATGACCCTTCGACAGAACTTGAGTTCGAGTCCAAGAAAGAGTTGAAATATAAGCTGGTTTAAGGTGTGTGGGGGGTAGGGTGGGGGGGTGGTGGGGGGGTGGTGGTGGTGGCGGGGAGAGAGAGAGAGAGAGAGAGAAGTGGAGGGGGTTGGTCTGGTTGTAGGGACAAACAAGCAGTGATAGAAGCAGATCATCAAAAGATGTCACCAACAATAGAACAAAAGAACACCCTCCTCCATCCCCACCCCCTTTCTTTTTCCCCCCTCCTTTTGTTTTTTTCCAATAAATTATATAGATTTTTCTTTTCCCACCTATTTCCATTATTTTAAAATATTTTTAAATCTTTTATGCTCTCCCCACCCCCACTAGAGCTATACCTTGAGTGCCCTACCATCCATTCTTAATTAGCACATTCGTTTAGATAATATCACCAACTTTAACACCTATGTGTTCTTTTGTTCTATTGTTGGTGACATCTTTTGATGATCTGCTTCTATCACTGCTTGTTTGTCCCTACAACCACACCAACCCCTCCACTTCTCTCTCTCTCTCTCTCTCTCTCTCCCCCCCCCCCCCCCCGCCCCCCGCCCCACACACCTTAAACCAGCTTATATTTCAACTCTTTCTTAGACTCGAACTCAAGTTCTGCTGAAGGGTCATGAGGACTCGAAACATCAACTCTTCTTCTCCGCCGATGCTGCCAGACCTGCTGAGTTTTTCCAGGTAATTCTGTTTTTGTTTTGCATGACTACTATGGCTACTAGAGCAGCTCAGATTGGCTGGGTATTGTGTAGTAATTGGTTCATTTCCTGACTCCCCAAAACCCCTTCACAAATCAGGAGTGTGATGGAATAATCTCCATTTGCTTTGATGGGTATAATGGCATCCATTTGATTGGTACCTCATCCACCAGCTTAAACTTTCACTCCCTCCACCACTGTACTGTGGGTGTGTGAGTACCTTCTACAAGTCACTAAAACAACTCTGGGAGGATCCCACCATCTAGAAGCACGAGGACAGTAGCCTCAAGGGAAGACCATCACCTTTAAGTGCCCCTCCAACTCAGACAGCATCTAGTGAGTTGAACAAATATCACAGCTTCTTCAATCTCGTTTGGTCAAAATCGTAGAACGCCCTCCCTAACAGCACTGAGAAAGCATCTTCAACACAGATTCAGCAATTCAAGAACAGATCGTCCATCACCATCTTCTCAAGGGCAACTAGCGATGGCAATATATTTCAGCAACAGCAAGAATGAATCATATAAATGAAAGGATTTTTACATCAATAACAGTTTGCCAAGTTTTCCACAAAACCCAAAATTTGAATTGATTATGGAAATATAAAATTTTATTAACTTTTTGCCACTGGTACAGTAAAGGCTGTTTTCATATATGTTAGTGTATTGTCAGGATTTTATATGAAGCATCAATTATCAGGTTTTTAATAAGATTTGGTCCATAGCAAGATATACTCTGAATTATTACTACTTCTGGGTATTCTATCAGACTTAAGCAAACATATTATTACACAATCTGTCTTCTCTTTTGTTTGTTTTGTTGAATGGTTGGTGCAAAAAGAACATTGGGATTCATATCAGAGAAAACGAGCAGGTACATTTGCTGTGTTCATATTTGCTTTATCACTTTTACATAAATGTTTGAAAAACAATCTTTATTGCAGCTCGGGGATGATGATACACAGTTTTGCAAATTTACCACACACAATTAAGCTCCTCATTGATTTCCAACGCCCTGTACTGGGAGATTTGTCACTATATTGTGATGTCAGTCATGTGCTCAATAGACTTTTATTGATCTTGCCAAAGTCTCCTGATTACAATCTGAAAATTCACATTGACTGAACGTGTTGAGTTTTCTTTGTATCGAACAGGACAGTGCAATGAATGTAATCATTTGCCAGCGGGTGAGAGATTAGTTTCTTTTTCTGTTTAGGTAGACAGTAGCAGGCGCATTCAATGTATGCAGTACATTGAGAGATCAAAATTATACTTTGCCTAAAAATGAGTTAAATAATTTGACTTAAACAAGGAATTAAACAGCTTTGAATTAAGAGTTGGGTGTTTGGTCAAAGATTCTTCTCACTTTTCCAAAAAGCATCTAAAATGTTATGACCTGATATATTTTATATTGCTGTTATCAAACATGAGGAAGCATTTTGGCAGTAGCACCTGTTTAAGAGAAGTGTTGAAGGTGGGGCTGCCCTTTGTAAGCCATGTTCTGCAATGAGATGGAGTACATGAGGGAAGGGGTTCCTGTGATGCAATCAGTGCACCCCTATCTTTAGGCCAGGAGCTCTAGGTTTGAAACAAAAACAGAATTACCTGGAAAAACTCAGCAGGTCTGGCAGCATCGGCGGAGAAGAAAAGAGTTGGCGTTTCAGCCTCCACATTCAAAGGATCATCCTCCGCCATTTCCACCAACTCCAGCATGATGCCACCACCGAACACATCTTCCCTTCACCCCCCCAGCTGCATTCCGTAGGGATCGTTCCCTCCAGGACACCCTGGTCCACTCCTCCATCATCCCCTACTCCTCAACCCCACCTATGGCACCACCCCATGCCCACGCAAAAGATGCAACACCTGCCCCTTCACTTCCTCTCTCCTCACCGTCCAAGGGCCCAAACATTCCTTTCAAGTGAAGCAGCATTTCACTTGCATTTCCCCCAACTTAGTCTACTGCATTCGTTGCTCCCAATGCGGTCTCCTCTACATTGGAGAGACCAAACATAAACTGGGCGGCCGCTTTGCAGAACACCTGCGGTCTGTCCGCAAGAATGACCCAAACCTCCCTGTCGCTTGCCATTTCAACACTCCATCCTGCTCTCTTGCCCACATGTCTGTCCTTGGCTTGCTGCATTGTTCCAGTGAAGCCCAACGCAAACTGGAGGAACAGCACCTCATCTTCCGACTAGGCACTTTACAGCCTTCCGGACTGAATATTGAATTCAACAACTTAAGGTCTTGAGCTCCCTCCTCCATCCCCACCCCCTTTCTGTTTCTTCCCCCTTCCTTTTCTTTTTTCCAATAATTTATATAGATTTTTCTTTTCCCACCTATTTCCATTATTTTTAAATCTGTTATGCCCCCCACCCACACTAGAACTATATCTTGAGTGCCCTACCATCCTTTCTTAATTAGTACATTCATTTAGGTAATATCACCAACTTCAACACCTGTGCGTTCTTTTGTTCTTTTGTCTGTGACATCTTTTGATTATCTGCTCCTATCACTGCTTGTTTGTCCCTACAACCACACCACCCCCTCCACTTCTCTCCCTCCCACCCAACCACTCCCCCCCCCCCACCTTAAACCAGCTTATATTTCACCCCTCTCCTTGGATTCACCTAGTTTTGTTGAAGGGTCATGAGGACTCGAAACGTCAACTCTATTCTTCTCCGCCGATGCTGCCAGACCTGCTGAGTTTTTCCAGGTAATTCTGTTTTTGTTTTGGATTTCCAGCATCTGCAGTTTTTTGTTTTTAGCTCTAGGTTTGAATCCCATTACAGGCTTGATAGCCATGGAAGGTGTGTTTGTAATGTATGTATGTATGTATGTATGTAGCCAAACAGGCTGATTACCAACCTGTAAATCCTTTCAATACACCCGATGACAGGTGGAAGGCAAATCACTGCAGCACTTTGCCAAGGATAATCATGGACCAATCCAATGGAAGTCCATGGTCACCAATGCCCTCGCCATACCTTAAGGAGGAGGACATGAAGAAAAGGTTAGCAGTTGAGAAGTGTGTTGTAAGTGATATGTGATGCCAAAGTAAGAGATTGGGTTTCTCAGCTTGTTAAGGTTGAGGAGACAGATTTACGGTTGTGCATTTCAGTAATTGCCCTTAGAGGGGCTCGGTAGCCATAGTGTAGCATGCTGAACTGGAGCCCACTTTTAACAAGGGAGCATTATAAAAGGTCATTTGTTCAGGTGTTGCCTTAAGAGGGTGATGCTGCAGCAAGGGAGTCTTACCTTGCCTACCCCAGTGAGATCATTGAACTTCTATTGGCACAGGTCTGCAGCACTGAGGGTGAGAGAGCTGGCATCACCCTCCTGACATGGATGACATTCTTTGCTGGGTTGTTGGCATGGGAACCCAGGGCCCCTGCTTCCTTACTTCACTTTACTCCACGAGGGCTTAGAGGTCAAAGTGGAAACATTTGTGGGGTCTTTTTCAGCTGCTTGGAGCTTTACCCTGCTCCCTTGTTTTGCTGTTTGGTGCTAGTGGACCTGCTTGATCTATTTTGGAAGATTATAAGAAGATGGATGAGACATGCAGTGAAGTTATCTGAGAATCAAGCAGGAGAGCCAGGCACTACTCTTTACCACATCTCAAATTTCTTTCAAATCTGCCAAATGGGCAATTTTGTGAAACATTAATTCTGTTCCTCGCTTCTGATGCCACCTGACCTGCTGAATACTTCCAGCATTTTCTATTTTTATTGCTCCTATTTACCTCATTGTTCCTATTCTACAGTGAGAACAGGTAGAGCCATCTGTAGAAAAGCACCCCTGCTCCCCATTTCTATGAACTCCAGCAGACGACACTATTTTACAGAGGATTCATACCAAAAATCTAGCGGTTACCAGTATGCAAATAATCTGTCCCAAGGAATCCTTGTCAATACTAATCAGGGGAGGTGGTGGCTGCTGCTTTTATGACACCTGAGGCCCAGGATTCTTGTTGGATCCCAGGCCAGTGCTGACTAACAGCAGGAGGGGGATCGCGAGGTGGGAGGTTACTGAGGAGGGTTGGGTGTTGCAGGGGTAGGGGGATTGGCAGAAAGGGCAGGGGAGATTTTTAGCACCCCCTCCCCCTTCCAGATGCCGGGTCCCTCGATCAGGCACTGCATGCCTTTGAACGAGGGGCTCCCCCAAACCCAACCTCTTTCCCACCACACCCCACCCCCCGCCACTCCCCCCCCACCCCAAAACCCTGGAAACCCGCAAACAACCCCTCAAGAGTCTGTTGGTCATACTGACTGCCTGGTGAGGGCCCTGCCTGCTGCTGTGTTAATACCAGCAGAAGTAGGGCAAGGCCTTTAAGTGGGCAAGGGCCTCAAGGCTTCAACTGGTGGCAGAGCAGGAAGGCTGTCCACGGACCTTAATCAGGGTGTAGGCAGGAAGGTGGTGGGGTCCTCATCCATTAATCTCCAGCCTGCCCCTGCCAGCTATCAACCTCGCTACAGGGGAGGATGCAAGAATCTCCTCCTAGACTTGTGACACTGGGTGCAATGTCCTGTATAAGTTTCACGTAATTAATGCCTGTTCAGAGTCAATATTATTAAGAGAGTTAGTGAAGTGTTGCACATTTTTAAATTTTGTATTGAAGTATTCCTCTAGCTGGAGACTGCTGCATTGATTTTAATTGTCTATTTAATCTTTACTTTTAATCAGCCCGATTCGTAGTTTATAGCTGAAGCCAGAAAGTGTGTCACTGAGGGGAACTGAGTTGGTTCCACTCAATTCATTGACTGAGTGGGAAAATTACCTACTTTGTCAACGCAGATAAAACTGCACCTCTTAAAGCAAGGTTACAATCCCTTTGCCAAGATTTGATTGCCAGAAGCAGATCCTTCTCAGCAGCAATACTCTACAGAATACATCTCAAAGGAAAGTAGGTACCATCATGTCCTGCATCGCTCTCAATCACTAGAACCGAGATTGAGATCAGTCAGATGCACTGCCTTTCAGATGAGACATTAAGTCGAGGCTTCAGCTGTCTGTTCAAATGGATAAAAAGATCCTGTGGTACTATTTGAAGATCAGTTATCTCTCAACTAGTGCCACTCAAACTGATGAATTTTTAATGATCTCATTTGCTCTTTGTGGACCTGGCTGTGCATGAACATATTTGTCCACATCAATGTGAACACACTTTGAAAATTAATTCTTTAGCTGTGAAAGGCTTTGGAATATCCCGGGGGTATAAGGATACGAGATACATTCATCTTTACATCAGCTTTTCAACAAAGAGGAAAATCCTACCCTGAATATGTTCATGGATATTGGTGAAATTCAGCAATGGGATATCAATATCTAATATATTGAGCACCAAACGGAGATGGATTTAATATATGGACTTGTAGCAGGGTTATCCTTACATCAAACATTCCTTTATATGAAATGAACATTATTCTCAATTTTCAGTGAGACAGGATTATCAGAGTTTGAACATTTATATCTGGAGATGATGAAGCTGGATTTAGATTCTTGGCATTGTAAATAAACAACCTGATGTCATACGCTACATTCCAAATTAATTTAAAATGAGTCAACAACATGTCAGAATACAACTAAGATTGTGATGCTAACTGATCCATTTATTACATGTAACATTCTTCTATTGTTTCCTATAAAAGATTCAACTCTCAAAACTGAATAAAGGCAGATAGACGTACAAGCAAGTGAATGAAGTATAATTGAAGGAATTAATCTTGTAATGTTCTCTAACCAATTGTACAATGGATTTTTTTTCAGAATATGATTGCTTTTCATATCTTTATAGTGAACACAATTTGGTACCAATTGGAATAGTTTGGAAGAACATTTTTTGACTAATAGCTGTATAGTGGACGATACCAATCAGAAATAGGGGTAGCAAATAAGAGTTGAAAGTCAGGTGTTGCAGGGGTGGGGGGTGGTGGTACAGGTTGTAGCTGCCCTGCTGTACCCTCATACAGGCAGAGACAGACCGACCTGGATTTTTCAGTGGAACTATGCCTCTCATCCACCAATCACGCAGGGAGGCAATGCCAGAGAGGTGTCACTTACTGCAAAGACACCTGTGTCAGTAAAGACCCTCGGCATCCCTGCCCCCATCTCTGTCCAGCCATGTTCCAATTCTGTCCTAAATGGAGGTTCTCCTTCAATGATGAGCAGGGCCCCCTTCTTCATTTCTAAAAAATGTAGCACCACCTTCACCAACCATCAAACAGGGTCCATGGACATCATAATACTGTGGAGGCCAGGAATCTGAAATAAATACAGAAAATGCTGGAAATGCCCAGCAGGTCTGGCAGTGTCTGTGCAGAGAGGAACAGAGGCCAATTCTTTTGGAAGAAGAGGAGACATATTGGTCTCGAAACGTTAACTCTGATTCTCTCTCCACAGTTGCTGTGAAGCCTGCTGACTATTTGCCACGTTTTCTGTTTTTATTACCCCTGAGCATTATGCTGCTCCATCTTTTAGCCAAATACTTAGTTTCCAAACTCTATATTTATTGTCACCCTAATAAGAAAGCAAAATGGGAACATAACAACCTGCAAGTTCCCCTCCAAGTCACTCACCATCCTGACTTGGAAATATATCGGCCGTTCCTTCACTGTCGCTGGGTCAAAATCCTGGAACTCCCTCCCTAACAGCGCTGTGGGTGTACCTACACCACATGGACTGCAGCGGTTCAAGAAGGCAGCTCACCACCAGCTTCTCAAGGACAATTAGGGATGGGCAATTAATAATGACCCAGCTCAGATTCTGTGGGGGAAAAAAAAAATTCAAAATACTGCAGGTGCTGAAAATCTGAAATAAAACAGAAAATCAGAGCTCTGCTGAAAGATCATCGATCTGAAATGTGAACTCTGGTTCACTCTCCACCGAAGCTGCCAGACCTGCTGAGTATTTCCAGCATTTTCTGTTTTTGTCCTATATTTATTGTGCTAGTCCCTGGACTTTGTCAAACTTTTTCCTAACCCAAACAGCCTTTTTTTCACCAAAAATAGACTTTATTCACAACATTTGTAAAAGTACAATACAAAACATTTCAATTGAAAATTACAGTGCAATAAAATTTAACTTGTGTGCATACAGCATGTTCTACTCTGAGATGCCTCAGTACAATTGTAATATACTAGATATTTACAATATACTTTCCATGCCAGGCATACAGCCCAAAGGCAAAATCATTTCAAATTGAAAGATTACAGCAATGCAATAAAATTAAACCTTTCTCCATAGAGCACACTCCTCTGTGAGGTGCTTCAATACTATTTCAATACTCTTGATAGTCACCAAATACATTCTGTGTCAGATATACAGCCCAAGGGGATCTACAAATAATGTAATTTGTAAATTTACAAATTTACAGGGGCGCACACTGAGATAAACACCAACTACGGCTGGAGGATCATCAACTTGATGAAAGATGCTCTTTGGTCTGCCTGAAACCTACTGCTCTTCCAGTGCAAAAAGCTGTCCTCGATCGAGATTCCAAGGTCCAGAACTACGTGCTGAGGGACACTCGAAAGCTTAGTGTAGTATAAAGGTATCTGGCATATGAAGCATCAGTGTGAGACTGGGAATGGTCCCACCCACAGTGTGATGCAAAGAGACAAATGACCTGAGACTAGGGGCAGAAATGTTTACTCAGCCGAGTGTGCTGCTGTCAATGTGCACCCGCGTGGTAGTTCAGTTGGTGGGCGCGCGCCAGAGTCAGCGGCGTGCCCGCCGACAATTAAAAGGTCTGTTAGGCCGTTAAGTAATCAATTAACCTAAATTTTTCGCTGCCCATCTAACCGCGGCGCAGGCAAAAAATTTTTTGGAAACCTCATCCACAGCCGGGATGAGGTTTCCAAAAGCAAATAAAAATTATATAAAAGTTTTACATTTGAATTGATAATGTGTCCCTGCTCATGTGACAGAGACACAAGGGGACATTTTTCATTACATTTTTATTTTCTTTATTTATTTTTTTTAAACAACGCTTCATCTGCCAGAGGCAGCTCTGTGCCTCAAGGAGATTACGAAGCACTCACTCATGCACATGGGAAATGTTGATGTACAAAGGGGCCTGGGTGTCCTTGTACACCAATCACTGAAAGCAAGCACGCAGGTGCAGCAAGCAGTTAAGAAGGCAAATGGTATGTTGGTCTTCATTGTGACAGGACTTGAGTACAGGAGCAAGGATGTCTTACTGCAGCTGTACAGGGCCTTGGTGAGACCACAGCTGGAGTATTTTGTGCAGTTTTGGTCTCTTTGCCTAAGAAAGGATATACTTGCTATAGAGGGAGTGCAGCGAAGGTTCACCAGACTGATTCCTGGGATGGCAGGGTTGTCTGTTGTATGAGGAAAAATCGGGCTGACTAGGCCTGTATTCATTGGAGTTTAGAAGAATGAGAGGGGATCTTACTGAAATGTATAAAGTTCTGACAGGGCTAGACAGACTGGATATTTCCTCTGGCTGGGGGGTGGGGGGGTCTAGAACAAGGGGTCACAGTCTCAGGATACGGGGTGGACCATTTAGGACTGAGATGAGGAGAAACTTCTTCACTCAGAGGGTGGTGAACCTGTGGAATTCTCTAGCACAGAGGCTGTGGAGGCCAAGTCACTGAATATACTTAGGAGGGAAATAGATAGATTTCTGGACTCTAAAGGAGTCAAGGGGTATGGGGAGAGTGTGGGAGTACGGAGTCGAGAGAGAGGATCCCCCGTGATCAAATTGAATGGCGGAACAGTTTTGAAGGGCTGAATGACCTATTCCTGCTCCTATTTTCTATGTTTCTATGTCAGTAGCTTGTCACCAGTGGTTATAGCTTGAGCCCCACCACTAGCAAGCATGGCTAAGCAGGAAACTGTCCCACTCTTACCGCCTGCCACAGGTGTATTGGAAGGACTTACAGACTGATAATCAGCATGTCTGGCCACATTATGAACTGGCATTCCTTGGCCACAAAGTCCTGGAATGAATGCTCAGGTCTTCTAGCTCAGAGGCAGGGACGTTACCCATTGTGCTACAAGACCTCAATCCTAATTTAAGATTAATGTTTACAATCTCACAGTGCAAAGTATTCAGAATTACAGTTCTGTTTGGAATATCCAGTTAGATGGTGGCTCTTCCCAGTTGATTTGTAAAGTACATTTCATGAAGACTTGACTTCCAGCCGGCAGCTTCAGCAGCACAGCTCTCATTCAGACCACCCGCCTGAGGATGGTAGCGCTGCCACAGAAAGCCATCAATCTAATGACTGGCATGGGCCCAAAGGGTTTGTGCTAATTTTATTAACAGTGTTACTGTGGGGCAGGTGAGGAGTCAGTTTAATGCAAAGCTTGTACTCAAGTTGTCAAGAAACTATTGCAATCCTGTTTGACAAATGCCTAAAAAGTTAATTCTTTCTTTGAGTCGGTGCCATCCAAAATGCTCAACACCAAGTTTGAATGAAAATAGTTTACTCCAATCGCACCTATGGTATTGTTTCTCTCATCTGACAGTGCCGGGGTTCAGCCTAGTACCAGCTGTGGTTCAGTTGGTAGCATTTTCAGTTCTGGGTCAGAAGGTTGTGAGTTTGACGCCACTCGCACGCCAAGGGCTAAGTTTTCAGCTTGGCAGGTGGGTGCCCAGACCACTCAAGCATGAAAACGACACGGGTTGACATCGGGCGAGAGTCCTGTTGTCAATGCGCAATCGCACGACGTTTCGGTCGGTGGACACGTGCCGGAATCGGCAACCCGCCTGCCGGAAATTGAAAGGCCTGGTAAGGCCATTAATAAGGTTATTAACTTAAATTTTTTGCTGCCCTTCCAACCTAACGGTGGGCGGGGCCGCTGAAAAGGCCAAGCGGCCTTGGCACTTTTTAGGAAACCTTGTTCACAGGCGGGATGAGGTTTCTTAAGGCAAATAAAAATAAAATAAAAGTTTTAAAATTTAATTAATAACATGTCCCTGCTCACGTGACAGAGTCACAAGAAGGGGACATGTTTTATTACGTTTTTCAATTCTGTATTTTTTTTTTGTTGAAAATTCTCCATCTCCCTAAGGCAGCTCTGTGCCTCAGGCAGATTCCGAAGCGTGCACCCATGTGCAAAGTTTGCACCTGCCCTGCTCGCACTCTCCCCGCCCCCGCCCCCCCCACCCCGCCTTCAAGGGAGCGCTCAGCGCTATTGCTCGCCTTTCACGCTGGGAGAGTCTTAATTGGTCCGACAGCATGAAATCGCCTTCCGGCCTCAATCGTGGGTGACGGTCGGCTTACTGACCATCCCCTGTCCAACAAGGGCAAAATTCTGCCCCAGGCCTTGAGTGCGAAAAAAAAATCCAGTTTAACACTCTAATGCAATAGGGAGGGAGTGCTGCAGTGTTGGATGTGCTGTCTTCTGGGTAAAAGGTATTGAACCAAGGCCCTGAAGTGGGCGGGAAAGATCCCAGGGCACCATGTCAAAGAAGAGCAGGGGAGTTATTACCCATGTCTTGATCAATACTTATCTCTCAATCAACAGTTCAAAAGCAGATTATCTGGTCATTATCACATTGTGGTATGTGGAAGCTTTATGTGCACAAATTGGCTGCAGTGTTCCCCACATTAAAACAATGACTAATCTTCAAAAGAACTTCATTGGCTGTGAAGTATTTTGGGATGTCCTGAAGCAGTGACAGATGCAAAAGAAACATTTTTTTCTTTCCTTTCAAATTAACCTTGCTCCTGAGACAGCCTGTATAACATTTGATCTCCTAAATATAAGCTATTAAGAACAAATGTTGGGGGGGGGAGTGGGGGGTGGGGGGCAGTGGGGTGCAAGAGGGCAATTGTCACATCTTTTTGTCTTTCTAAATGAAAATTAATAATCTTTGAGACAAACAATTTTGTTACTACTGGAGATTATTCTACTTTTGATGGTAACCATGGTGATGCTGTTTGGAAATGTGAAAGGTAGGGAACATGACACATGAATGGTCCCTGAGGAAACCTTCATAATAAAAGAGAGAGAGAACGAAAGAAGAAATGAGTAGATAAGTGGTTTTTGTTCTTTTCTGAGGGTGATCCATCCATTTGTTGTGTTCAGGTCTGGAACATGTTTTGACTTACACATGGAATTTCCAAGACACATATTAGGGAAGAATAGCTGAAGTACTTTCCCATTTACTTCCTCACATTTTTTTCTCTTCAGAACATTTGCCCCTGGGTAAGCCCTGCCTTCAATAGGGGAAGGTAACTTCCATTTGTCAGACACATCTACCCTACTGGACGGTGACTTGGTATTGAGAATTGGCCCACTGCTCTTTGATTACCAGCACTGTTTGGAATAGGGTTTAAACAAAACCCTTCTCAATCAACAGCAAGCATATTGCTCCTGAGCTGGTGTTCACTCTGCCGATCGAGGTGGTATCTCTCACTGTGGGAGAGTGTTTCAAATTCTACCGCCCATGCCCCTTTCCCCGAAGCCCTCCCCCCTCCCCCGCCAACATGACCTTAACCACAGAAGGTGCAACACCTGCCCCTTTACTTCCCCCTTCCTCACCGTCCAAGGGCCCAAACACTCCTTTCAAGTGAGGCAGTATTTCACTTGCACTTCCCTCAATTTAGTCTACTGCAATCATTGCTCCCAATGCGGTTTCCTCTACATTGGAGAGACCAAATGCAGACTGGGTGACCGCTTAGCAGAACACCTTTGGTCTGTCCGAAGCATTACCCAGACCTCCATGTCGCTTGCCATTTTAACACTCCACCCTGCTCTCATGCCCACATGTCCGTCCTTGGCTTGCTGCAATGTTCCAGTGAAGCTCAACGCAAACTGGAGGAACAGCACCTCATCTACCAACTAGGCACTTTACAGCCTTCCGGACTGAATATTGAGTTCAACAATTTTAGATCATGAACTCTCTCCTCCATCCCCACCCCCTTTCCAATTTTCCCCCTCCTTTTTGTTTTTTCCAAAAATTTATATAGATTTTTCTTTTCCCACCTATTTCCATTTATGTTAAATGTATTTCCATCCATCGTTTTATCTCTACCTTTTAGCCTACTTTGATCCCTTCTCCCCACCCCACCCCCACTAGGGCTATCTGTACCTTGCTTGTCCTGCTTTCTACCCTTAATTAGCACATTCCTTTAGATAATATCACCACCTTCAACACCTCTTTGTCCTTTTGTCTGTGACATCTTTTGGTTATCTCCACCTATCACTGGCCCTTTATCCAGCTGTACCCCGCACCCCCCACCCCCTTAATCCAGCTTATATTTCACCTCTTTTTTTATTTTTCTTAGTTCTGTTGAAGAGTCATTCAGACTTGAAATGTTAACTGTGTTCCTCTCTGCAGATGCTGCCAGACCTGCTGAGTTTTTCCAGGTATTTTTGTTTCTGTTTTGGATTTCCAGCATCCGCAGTTTTTTGCTTTTATGCTTTGACCTTTTAAAGCTTCAGCCAAAGGATTTCATGTTCTGACTCTGCAGTCTATGCTGTACATCTAATTAACTGGACTCATGCTGTGAACAAATCATGACTATAATTTCTTTCTGTAATATCTATGGACAGTAACATTTTAATCATGCGCTACGTGCTTATTAAGATAATAATAGTGCAGTGAACACAATGTTTAGGATATAATGTTGCGTCAGAAACAAGATGCTAATTTAATGCTTCGTTGTATGTCATGCAAAATATTGCTACTTTGGACACTTGTTTAAATTGACCCTCTGGCAAAGTGAATGAGTGAAAATGACGTTAAGCTCAATGAGATCATGGATAAAAGTGTTTGTGTCTGAGCTGTTTAGGGAATCAGTGAATTGCTGAAATGCATTGTTTCTTAACTGACACCTTGGGCAGATTTCACCCTTGGTGGGGGTGGGGGTGGGGTGGGGGGTGGGGGTGGGGCAAAGCCCACTGCTGCCTGTGATTGAGGCCAGAAGGCAATTTCACGCTGGCCGGCCAATGAAGCATTTTAATTCCCCTCAAGTCGAGCTTCTAAGTAGAAATTTCACTGCAGTACGGCTCGTATAAAAACATGCTCTACAAGTGGTGGGTGCGTCTGTTAGGATGAAAGAGCTGCTGCTCTCTGTCAGTCTGTGATATACCTCAACTGAGAGGCTTCCATCATCAGTGCACCTGCTGGAACACTCAACAATCACACCAAAGTCATAAATGAATTAACTATCTCTTGCTGACATCTGTTTTACATACCTACTGCTTGTGAAGAAGAAAATGTTCATTTTTAACAATAACGTACAATTGCAAATGCCTCAGGCATAGAAAAATGTCCTGGAGCACTTTACAGAGGCACCATCAAACCATGAAAACTGAACCAGAGCTGAGGATAATTGGACGGGTGAAGCTTGATTGGTTTTAATGAGATCTTAAAGGAGGTGAGAGATTTGATGACACAAAGGGCTTTATTAGGGAGGGCATTGTGGAGCATGCAACCAAGACAGCCGGAGGCAGAGCCCCCAACAGAGGGGTGAAGGGAGAGGGAGTTGCACAGGAGACCGGATTCAGGGGAACAGAGAGTTTGGTCGGGGAGGGGGGTAGTTGCAGGACCTTCAGATGGAGAGGATCATAGAGCTAGGAAGGGGTGAGGCCATGAGGGGATTTAAACATGAGGACGAGAGTTTTAAACTGGAGGCATTGGAGAATTGAGAGCCAAAGTAATCTGTAATGTTATCTTGAGACTTGTTACCTGTCCAGGAGTTAGTCTTTGGAGGATTCCTGACACTTTCATTGATTTAATACAATATTTTTTTCCATTTCATTGTTTTTATATTAAAATGAAAAACCTGTGTCAAAAATTCTGATATTACACGATTAGCAGGTCATCAGTAGATTCTTTCCTCCCTCTATGTGGATATCCTGTGTTCGAGGCTTTCATTTGCTGTTCTTATTTTGCTTTTTAGATAATTAATAAATAATTAAATTTTGAGAATAATATTGAATTTTATAATGGCATTTTCATAAAACCAAGTAAAGTATAAATCTATGCTTCATTGGCATGGATTAGTTGGGCCAAATGGCCAGTTTCTGTGCTGTATTTACTATGTAATCATTCTTCTTACACTTAATTGAAAAAAAAAATCCTTCTTTGTTTAGAAATCCTCATAAAAATAGCTTTAGTATTTGATTATCCATTAAGCTCTTAGGGTTGATTTTAACTCTCAGCCTGAAACGGATGAAAGCAGTTGGCAAGCGTATCATTGGGAGAGGTGTGAGCAGAGTCGTAGCGTCGCTGGGTGAGTAATCCAGGCTAATTCACTAGAGACATGGGTTTAAATCTCACCGTGAAATTTAAATTCAATAAATAAAAATTCTGGAATTGAAAACTAGTCTCAGTAACGATGACCATGAAACCACCATTGATTGTTGTAAAAACCCATCTGGTTCACTAGTGTCCTTGAGGGAAGGAAGTCTGCTGGTCTTACCTGGTCTGGGCCTACACGTGACTCCAGGCCCACAGCAGTGTGGTTGACTCCTAACTGCTGCCCTCTGAAATCACTGAGTAAGCCACTCAGTTCAAGGGCAATTAGGGATGGGCAACCAATGCTGGTCTTGATACACCCTCATCCCATGAAAGAATTTTTAAAAAATCCCGTGCAGATTTTAACTGCCAACTTATTTTAACGCTGCCAGTGAGCTGCTTCCTCAGACCCCCTCCTGCTCCTCTTCCCTATATGAAAAATTATTTTATTAATTTACCGGTAGAAGACCTCATTAGCTTCTCAACACCCCTCAAGTCCGAGTTAAAATGCCATTCAACACCCATGTACATTATGGGTCCCAGGCTTCCTGCTGGACCTCAGTGGCCTCATCTACTGGCAAACCTGTTCGGGTTAAAACGGGGAACCAACACAAATGGAGTTCCCCCATTTTTACTGGATTTCTACTCCCGATTCCACTGATATGGAAGAGTTAAAATTTCCCTTTTCCACCCTTTGAAACAAGGAGAGGTTCCCTGCTCTAGTTAGGTTGCTTTGAGGACAAGACTCTTGACTTTCCTATCCAGCCTCTAGAATGCAAGGTTGCTCCAGGTATAGGGTCATTGCGTTAAAATTGGGCGAGCCAGCAAAGCTGTGGCCTTGTTACTGTTTGAGGGTCGATAACAGGAGGTTAAAGTCTCTATAATCTGATCTGCAGCCGAGTGCTCACTTTGCTGATCAGCTTTTTGTTTTTATATCTGACCAGTCCCTGCCCTACTCAGTTACAGACTTAGCTACTTCATTTAAACATTGACTGCTGGTACTCATTAAACTTTGCCTGTGTGTGCAAAGAATGTGTGTGCTAGAATACCTAATGCTGATGTTGCTGTTCTCTAAAACCCTGCAGACATCTACTGAGTATGCTGAAAGCACAGTTCCGTGTTGGTAAAGCTTAATGAATAGGAGCCTTGCTCTTACAGCTAGACCTGGGAGTTATGTAGAGGATTCATAACGTGGAGCAGTAGTATGTCAAAATAATCTAACAAACGACAGTAACATAAAAGAAACACAAGACCAGAGTCAAGCAACGAATTTACACTAGAAAAGAGTCCCTTGGCTTAGACTCTGCATTAGTAAACATTTATAACAGTTTAGCAGCTTAACATTCTCACTGTTAGCTTTGTAAGGAGAGGGTTTGTTGGCTTGATGAGTGTGAGTTCCAAAACTGTTTGCCACTTAAACCTGCCAGCCTTCATTTTCTGCATTCTTTGGTTTCCAAGTGGCACAGTTTATGACCATAGAGGCATCTCTTACAAAGGCATGCAAAAGAAGTGACACCTCTCCGATTCAGCTACAAAAGTCATTGGTAAAAGAGCCAGGGTGAATGAGAAACAGTTTGCAACAAACTGCTTTGATCTGGAGCAGGCTACCTGAAAGGCTGGTGGAAGCAGATTCAACCATTTTGAAGGGAATTGGATAAATACCAGAAGGGAAAGTATTTGCAGGCAATGGGGATCGTGGCAGAATGGGGACTAGGACTAATGATGCTGGAGCTGGCAAAGGGGGTGAGCCCTGGCTGCTTGGACTGAGCACCTTGTGGCTCGAGGGCCACGACTCGGATGTGCCGTGGGAGGTGTTCCTCAGGTGGGGTTGGCCAGGCTGTAATGGGGCTGCAGGTGGAGAGTGGACTCGTCAATTTTGGGGGAGGTGGTGGCACAGTGGTACTGTCACTGGACTGGCAATCCAGGGACCCAGGGTAATGCTCTGAGGGCCTGGGTTTGAATCCCGCTATGGCAGGTGGTGGAATTTGAATTCAATAGAAATCTGGAATTAAAAGGCTGATGATGACCATGAAACCGATTGTCATAAAAACCCATCATCTGGTTCACTAATGTCACTTAGGGAAGGGAAATCTGCTGCCCTTACCTGGTCTGGCCTACATGTGACTCCAGACCCACAGCAACGTGGTTGACTCTGAAATGCCCTCTGAGCAAGGGTAATTAGGGATGGGTAATAAATGCTGGCCTAGCCAGTGATGCCCCACACCCTATGAACAAATACATAAAAGAAATGCTCCTCTGTCCTTTCAGGAAAAGATGAGCCATAACTAGATGGAGGCCCACCCAAGCTGCTGAAGCTGATGCACTCCCAGTTCCAACAAGATGCCCTACTGGAGAGCTGGCATGCTCCCTGTGCAACCGGGCGTGGAGAGGCGCGGGTGCCAGACGAAGGTAAGGGCGCAGTGCACAGGGCTGAGAGTTTCGGATTGTGTAACCATTCTAGTGTAGTCTGTTCATTGATGGGAGCCTCAAACCTGGAGTCCCCATTGATCATTGAAAGACGATGGAACCACGATGCAGATCTCCATTGTCTCACCAGGGAGCCTGGCATGCACAATGACAGTGTGATGGCTTTAACTAATGGCATGTCCTTCTTCTCCCTTTTAGATTCTCCAGCAGGCACTTGCTCTCCGGACCCTGAAGGGCCCCCCCTGATTCCGGAGGAGCACCGGGTGTCACTGTCACCTGCGTCACACCTACCCTCTGAAGCAGGCACTAGTGCAGATACCAGCACCTCGGTGGGCATTAGAATGGCAGCTAGTATCCATGTGCATGTTGGTGAGGGCATTTCACACTCACTTATGGTGCAGGCTGAGGCAGAGAGTGCCCAGGGCTGTGGGCAGTTGGAGGGCTGCTGGTGACCAGGTCGATGCTCTGTCGAAGGCAGATGATGAGCCTCTGGAGTCGTCCAGTAGGTGGCAGATGCTGGATGTCCAGTGAGATGTTTGGGAGGATCTGGCGGAGATCCATGAGGGTCTGCGTGTCATGGCCTCCGAGATGAAGGAGTTCATGTGGAACGTGAGAACTGCATTGACCATCGTGGCTGAGCGCACCGTCTCCTCCATTGAGAGAGTGGTGACTCTGATGGAGAGGCAGCTCCTGGGACAGAATCAGGGGTTCCTGGAGTTATGCTCGGACCTACAGCCCTCACAGAGGCACTGACCTCAGGTGGTCAGTGTCAGTGTGGGAGATGGATGAGGCACCCAGTATCCCAGCTTGGTGCCCATCCATCAATGGTGAGCAGGGAGGTCCAGAGTGACCTCACGTTGGTGCACGAGCTGCTTGTCATCACTGCGGACTCCTCTCAGGGCGCCCTGGATGAGGGCAGCAGCTCCTTCACCCCTCTGCCAGTGACCGTGGCATCTGAAGAGGCTGCGATGACTGGGGAGATGCCAGCCATGACACTGGTCTCTCCCTCCCAGGCTCCCAGCACAGGCTCCACTGGCTAGAGGACGCCTGCCAAGGTCATCAAGGCCAACAAGACAGCAGAGTCAGCAGGATGTCTCCGATGCCGGTGCCAGCGAGGGGGGAGCACCTAGACGTAGCACTCACAAGTGTAAGTTAAAGGCATCATGTGCCCAAGAAGGACAGGTCACAAGTAATTTTGTTCATTTATGTTTAATTAACGTGTTCTGGTCTGGGAATTAAGACCAGAGAAGGCTAGGTAAATTGTTTGTAATTGTCAAAATGATATAAGTTATGTTTTTGTTGTCATGGCCTGAGTTTGCTTCACCTTTTTATTTCATTGGTGCAGAGAACGCCAGTATGTAACGCTGGACAAAGGTGGCTCTGAGCTTTATCACACAGGCACTGAGTGTTCTTTGGGTCCAAATGAAAGGCTCCTTTCACACATCCAGGATGGAGGCAGGAGCCCTGGCATATGGTTGAAGCTGATCTTTAGTAGCCTGGCTGAAGGAGGGTTGGATCAAGGCCTCTCTGGTGTCCCTGCCTCCCTGCAGGGGGTTGGATCAAGGCCTCTCTGGTGTCTCTGCCTCCCTGCAGGTTGCCGAGGTCTGGCTCCATGCCCTCAGTGTTCTCCTCACTGTACTCCTCTTCAGACTCACCACTGGAGTCATCTGTGGCCTGTGGAGCTGCATCAACACCCTCTTCCTCCAGTGGGTCCCCCCTTGCCAGTGCCAGATTGTGGAGAGCGCAGCATGTAACCACTATCAGGGACACCCACTCTGGGGGGTATTGTAGTCTCCCCCTGAATGGTGCAGGCAGCAGAAGCGCATCTTCAGAAGACCTATGGTCCTCTCTACCACCGTCCTTGTGGAGGTGTGACTTGTATTGTGACACTGCTCTGTCTCTGTTCTTGGATGGTGGAGAGGCATCATGAGCCACCTTCTGAGGGGATGGTCTTTGTCACCCAGCAGCCATCCATCCAGCCGAGCTGGAGCACTGAAGAGCCCCGGCACCTGGGAGTGTCTGAGGGTGTAGGTGTCGTGGGAGCTGCCTGGGTACCTTGCACAGACTTGTAGAATCTGCATCCTGTGTCACACACTATCTGCACGTTCATGGAGTGGAAGCCCTTCCTGTTGACGAAGGCACCGGGCTCACCTGCTGGTGCCTTGATGGCCACATGTGTACAGTCTATAGCACCCTGGATGTGGGGGAACGCAATAATCACTGCAAAGCCTCTGGCTCACTCAGCCTGGCTGGCTTTGTCTATACAGTAATGAATAAAGTTCATTACCCACCTGAACAGAGCTTCTGTCACCAGTTTGGTGCAACTGTGGACAGCTGATTGGGAGACTCCACAAAGACCCCCCACTGACCTCTGGAAAGAGCTGGAGACATAGAAGTTGAGGGTCACTGTGACCTTCAGAGCCACTGACATGGGGTGTCCACCCACACAGTCAGAGCTGATCTGAGGCCCAATCACCTGACAGATGAAGGTCACAGTCTCCCTGGAGAGGCGGAGCCTCCTTTGGCATTGCACCTCAGACATATTGAGGTAGCTGCATCACTGCCTGTAAACCCTGGCAGCAGGATAGTGGCGTCTTCTGTGGCCCCTTCTGCCTTGGACTACCTGCTGACCCTGCACCCCTTGTGCCTGCGCCTCCCCTCCCACAGGTCCCTCCCCTGGAAGCTGCATTGGGACACCTGGTCCCCTCTCCCTTCTGCCCCTCTCTTCCTCCTCAGAGGAGGTGCCTCCAGCGGAGACCACAATCCCCATTCCCAGGGTAAGGGAAGGCTGTCTGATACCTGGAAGGGTCCACATGGTCTGAATCCTCCAGGGACCTTGGAGACACCAATGAGCCTGAAATGAGGCCTGGAAATGCTAAGAATGAAACTCAGAACAGAGATGAAGCTGTCATGTTCAAATAAGCAACCAGCAGCGAACTATCTCCTAAACTCCTCACTACTCACACTGGAAATGCTGCTGACCCTTTTTATCCTGCCCGTGGATGACGTTTGTGAAAATGTTGGCTGGCCTCTTGCCCATCTTGCCCGTGTGGCGAGCAGAAAATTGCACAGGCAACGAAAAATCGGACAATTGGATTACTAATGGCGATAAGTGGCCTTTTAATTAATGGTGGAAGCCGCTCTGGTACCTGTGTGCAGCCACTGAACGAAATATGGCGCGAGTGCGTGATGAGGTTGAGACACTCACCCAAGGTCATCACACACTATTTTGCTCCCACTCAGGCCGGGCACCTGCCCACCTGCTGGATGAGAGATCCCAGCCCTTATGAGTGAGACGTTTGTGATCTAGATCATTGTGCCTCTCAGAAAGAGGAATGGAAGGTGTGTTGGATGAGGATAATTAAACATTTATTTTAAAAATGATTATTTTTCTGCATGTCTTAAAGAAAAGGGAAATAAAGTTCATGGGAAATAGGAAGATAAAAATTATTATAAAAATAACACAGAACAAGAAAATGTATTTTGATGAGACAACACTTTTTTCCCACACACCATTTGCAATTCCATTGAATTTACCTTCGATTTTACCTCACCCGGTCATTCTCCTGAGGGGATTTCTGCATAAGTATTCTATGATTCCTAAGAGTTATCAAACAAAACTCCAGGATATTCATCCGCCTCCATTACTCTATCTAAATGTTTGCCTTTCTTTTCCTTAACTGTGGGTGTTCCATTTGCCACAATATTTCCAGTTCCCAGTGAAGATGAGCAGCAGACGATCCATCGTACCCTGTACCTTGGAGGGATGGATAGAAGGCCGCAGGGTAACAGGCAATAAGTTTTTTAACAATTTTTTTGCTGTACTGCTGGAATGTTGTTAAATAAGTAATTTGTCTGCCTCTGTTGAAAGTATTTATGTTGAATGATCTGACCAATAAATGTGTTGGATAGATTTTCTAACCGTGTACATATTTCATGCAATCTGGAGAGTATTGTCAGCCTCTGTTGGTTTCCCATTTCCAAAACTACCTCATGTGATGTTGTTGCAATACCAACTAAAGAGTCAAAGCTTTATCCTCTAGGGTTTAAAATGATCTGCTATAATTACACTGTAATATATTTCTTTATGCACCAGACATTGGCACCATATCAGAAGTTGACTTCAAAGAATGATACTGAAGACTTGTGGCCTTTGACAGTGTAAGAAAGTTTCCAGATCTACAAAGTCTGTTTTTGATGCTGGCTTTGTTCATTCAGGCTGTACATATACGGCAAGTTTGGGTACTGATCCAGTCTAGTCAGCCTAATGTGTACTTGGGAAAGAAATAGATTCAATTTTTGTAAAGAAAATAAATTGTTCATTGGCAACATCTTGTGAGTGAAGTGAAAAGCTGGGTGATGTGATGAATATTCAGTTTTGATGGGTATATAAAACTCTTCCAGGGAATTCACTCTGATACTCATCCCTGAACCTACACTTCAACATTCTTAGGGAAATTTATGTACTTTTTAAAATTCATTTTACAGGATGTGGGCTTCGCTGGCTGGGTCAGCATTTATTGCCCATCCCTAGTTGCCCTTGAGAAGGTGGTGGTGAGCTGCCTTCTTGAACCGCTGCAGTCCATGTGGTGTAGGTACACCCACAGTGCTGTTAGGGAGGGAGTTCCAGGATTTTGACCCAGCGACAGTGAAGGAACGGCCGATATATTTCCAAGTCAGGTTGGTGAATGATTGGAAGGGAACTTCCAGGTGTTCCCATGTGCCTACTGCCCTTGTCCTTCTAGATAGTATTGGTCGTGGGTTTGGAAGGTGCTGTCTAAGGATCCTTGGTGACTGGGAGATTGGCTGATTGGGAGAATAAGGGAGCATTCAAACAATGAGACTTAACCAACCTGTCCTGGGAGCACCCCACTCCTGACCTGCTGAAACCAACACTGGCCTCATCTTCAACCCCACACCACATACAATTGACAATAGGGTGAAGGATCCAGGTCCCCAGTGGATTTTCTTTCTGCCTGTAATGCGAAGTCTTGAGAGGCTTAAGCCATGAGAAGCAGCAGTGAGGGCCTCAGCAAATCCACTTCACAGGGGTTCAAAGCATGGCTATGGATTCTATATCATATTACCGAAGCTTTAGGAATCTTTGTTCTCTATCTCTGTGATTGATTCTGTGTGGGTTCACTATTCTGGGGAATCAGTGCTATGATGCAGGACTTCAATAACATCACTGAAATTCATCAGTTTCCTCCCTCACAATTTCACAGGAGAAGTTGAGGGATAAACAACTAGAACAGGTTTGCTTGACCTTTTTGCAAAGGGGCCACATTTCAATTTTTTCTCACTCAAGAGGCCAACGAGAAAATTTTGGAAAGATTTGGCACGTATTAAACAATTTTTTAAAAAAAAAATGCTGAGGTATGAAAAGAAACAACTTGCTGAGCAAAAACATCCAGTCAAAGCAATAAATAAGGATGGCCATCAGAGTGTGAAAGGGTGAGAGTGTGTGAGCCTGGCTCCCTCCCAGTCTCACACTGCTCACTCACTCACCCTCACCCATTGTGAGAGCGAATGGGGAGAATTCTCCCCACGTACGTCACCGCGCGTTGTTCCAATCGTTCATTCAGCGGGTGCGCACTGGAGGTGACTGTGTGCCCACCGAACTGTCAAAGGCCTGTTAAGGCCATTAAGTAAACCAATTAAACTAATTTACAATGCTGCCTGTCTAACCTTAAGGTTGTTGGGCAGGCGAAGAACCCAAGTGGCCTTCGGGTGGGATGAGGTTTCATGAAAGTTTTATTAAATTGATCATTATTGTTCACACATTTCATAAACATGTCTCGGCTCATGTGACACTGTCACCTGAGGGGCCGTGTCTAAATAATTTTATTCTTTCTTTATTCTAAACTTTCATTTTGAACTTAATCTCCCTGAGGCAGCTCCGTGCCTCAGGGAGATTTCTGCGCTCTATTGTGCGCATGTGTGAAAGAGCACAGGCCCTGACTCTCCCTCCCCCCCTCCGCACAGGTAGTGCTGAGTGTTACCGGGTGTGGGTCACACTTGGCAGGCCTTAACTGGCCTGCCCACGTAAAATGGCAGCGTGCAGCCGATCGCAGGCTGTGATTGGCTCCGTGCCCACCTGCGCCTGCTCCCAAGTGGCTCGCCTGACAGGGAGAGGACTCCCCCCCCCCCCACCCCCACCCAATGCCCCACTATCATTCCAAGTCCTGCTCCGGACCTGGACCTGCTCCCACCCTGCATCCGCTCCTGCTCCGGCCCTGCTCCTGTTCTGCACCCGGCTCTCACTCGTGGCCCTGCTCTGGGCCTGCTTCCTACTCTGGGCCCTGCTCCCAGTCCCACTCCTGACCTGTTCCCTGCTCTTGACCCTGAAAGCTGGAAACTAAAGCTGAAAACTTACCGTTCCACTGCTCGTCCAATCACAGGCTGCTTTCTCCCTGCATGTGAGGCTGATAGACTCACTAGTAAGTGTGGGGAGAAACCAGTCTGTGATTGGATGAGCAGCTTTACAGCATCTTTCAAATCTACACCTGTTGCGTCTCCAACAATGGTTGGTGGACCGGACAGAGAGGGGTCACGGGCCTGATTCCGGCCCTCGCGCCACCTGCTGGACAAGGCTGAACTAGAGCATAACAGGAGTCGGCAGAAATGGGAGGGGTGTGCTTCAGAGCAACTCAACATTCACGACATCCAGTCACTCCATTCAAATGACCCACACAGACTGAGAGAGTGGACAGGCCCACATGGTCACAACAGTATCAAGTCTGCGACTCGAACAGCAACTTGTGGCATTGTGCAAGGACATACAAAACCTTCAAAACAATCCCCCTTCATGAAAAACCCAGCCCACTGCTCCAGAGGGCACTGGTTTACAGATTACGATTTGCTGCAGAACATTCTGGAAGTCTCGGTGATTGGACGCTAACCTCATGGTCTGAGTGTTACCAGCCCTTTCGAGATGGACTCAGAAACTGGAAACTTCATAAACTGGCAGTGGAAAGCATTGGGAGGAGAGCCCGACATCTTCCCACCATCACAGGATATTGTCAACTGTGGAACAGCAACTGCATGGCTGCCAACCAACCAGAGGCATGTGGTCAATTATCTCAATTAGTTGACCAATGAGCAGCCACTTCCCACTGCCAGCATTTTACTGGTGTTTGGATGACCCTTGTGATGTAGGGAGACCTTCAGTTATACCAAGGCAGCCTCCTTGTTGGTTTCCAGGTGGGCTTCCTTTCTGGCTACTCCTTGGCCCACCGAGAGACCCCCCCTCCCCACCCAGGGGCATTGGCCACCCCCGCAGCTCTGACCCCAATGGCAGAAGGTTCACCCTTCGACTGCTGGGGCCTGCAGTCCGGGCACGTTAGCTGTCGAGAACGCGTCAACATGAAGCTGCTTTTCTCCATCCAGCTTCAGGATTGGCCATCTCTATTGGTGGCATTGCCAAGGCTGCTGAGCTGCAGCCCTGTGATTGGGCTCTTAATTGGCTATTGCGGCTGGGGTAATAACCTGCTTGGGGTCCTGCCTTCCACCCACACTGGCAAGGGATTCACCTTCAGCGTTGAGTTTTTGATAAAATATAGCCCCATGAGTCCCAGCGTGAAGACAGGGGTGAGCATTACAGTGGACCGTGGAGGGAGGAGGGGCAGCTGCATATTGCTGTCCCCCTGCTGACCACCCCCCCCACACCCCCATCACGGTAAAAGAGTTGGTCTTGCGCCAACCAACTTTAACATGGCTGCCCTGCGGCGATGGTACACTGGCGGTGGCCTTAACCAGCTGAGAGCAGGACTTCCACCCCTCAGGGAAAGGAAGTCTTGCCCTCGAGACCTGTCGGCCCATCCGATTGGTCAGCACCTTGCTGGGACTGCCACGAGTCCCAGGGAGGAAAAATATGGAAACCGGACTTCTCCAGCTGCACATTTTATTACGGCTGAGGTGGGATTGGCTAGTTAAGGGCTTCAATAGGCCTAAAGGGCAGGATGCAGCTTACCTGCCCACAGTATTATGGGGGGCAGTTCAGGGGTGGGCGAGAAGACAGTGGGATAGCCATTTGTTCTATTTTATGTGCCCCCTCCCTCGCCAGCAGACATGCCGGTGGGAGGGTTGGCAAACTCCCCTCACAGCGTGAGAACTGTAAGTGAGGGGAAGGTTTCCTAGACCAGGAATATAAAAACTAGGAACTCAGGAATAGGACTCATTCAACCCCTCTCACCTGTTCTACAATTGTATTAGATCATGGCCAATCTGTAGCACAACAGCATTTACTAGCTGAATTACAAGGCCATAGAGCATGAGGGTTAATTATCTGTGAACTCTGAGTTTGTGCTGATGGAGTAATTTTGTCTGGATGAAGCAGGTTGGGGCTGATTGATGCCCAGGTAAGGGTGTGTGAGCATTTTTTATTTTGCAGAGTAGGGACTATTTACTCAGAACTTGCTCTCAAGTGAGTCCAGGAGAGGATCTATTGTATCTGATCAACAGAAGGAGAGCAATTGATAGCAGAAATGTATTTCCTTTTTCTTATTGTTATATAAGATTAAGCTTTGGAATTCCCTTCCTAAATCTCACTGCCTCCTTTTCCTCCTTCAAGATACTCCTCTTTGTCCAAGATTTTGCTTATCTGCCCTTAATCACAGAATTACAGAACTGTTACAGTGCAGAGGAGGCCATTCAGCTCATCGTGTCTGCACTGGCTCTCCAAATAAACAATTCACCTAGTGCCATTCCCCCACCTTCTCCCCATAGGCCTGCCCATCCTTCATTTCCTGATAATAATCCAATTCCTTCTTGAATGCACCAGTTGACCCTGCCTCCACCACAGTCTCAGGGAGCACACTAGATCGTAACCACTCGCTGCATGAAAAAGGTTTTTCCTCATGTCTCCATTGCTTCTTTTGCCAATTACCTTAATTCTGTGCCCTCTGGTTCTCGATCTTTCCACCAATGGCAACAATTTCTCCCTACCTATTCTGCCCAGACCCCTTATGATTTTGAACACCTCTATCAAATCTCCTCTCAACCTTCTTTTCTCCAAGGAAAACAGTCTCAAATTCTCCAGTCTACCTTCATAGCTGAAGTTCCTCATCCCTGGTACCATTCTTGTGAATCTTTCCTGTGCTCTCTTCAATGCCTTCATGACTTCCCTAAAGCTGGACACAATCTCTCCATGTTGCCAGTAACAAATTTTATTTAAAACGTCACTGTGAAGTGCCTTGAGGACTGAAACGTCACAAGCGCTACAATCACAGCAAGTTTTTGTTATTGTCACGAGGTGCTAAGGTACAGATCTGTGCTCATCGATTTCAATGTCAATTTCAATGTTGGAAATGCAAAAATTCAAAACAGTTTGCAGACTTTGGGTGACCAGGACAGTTCTAGATGATCGGTTTGTTTTCCCCTTGTTGAGCTTTGCCAATATCCCCTTCACAGACACCACTGATGTTACAGGTTTTAGAAGACTTTACAAGATTTAATGAAGCAGGTTCCAAGAATAATTGCAGGCTGTTAGAAAATGTGTTGTAAACTGGTTTGTACAAATAACCTGAAGGAAGCAGAAAAATAATTGAGTTCTTTATTATTAATCTTTTCCTACACAGGATGAAAATCACTTATTACCTTGTCATTTTTAATTCAAGTCTCTATTTAGAGTTACTAATAGGATTAAATATTCAGAAATTCACAGCTTGACAATTGAAATGCCTTATAGGTTTTGCTGAATCCATTGCAATGACCTTTCAGTTAATGGCATCATGATCTCCAGGGTCCTCAGAACTACCTTTCTTCTGGGTGTCTCAATTATGTAAAAGGAAGAAATTGATTAAAACTGATGTAAGTGTCAGAGACCGACAAACAACTGAGGATTGCTAACAGCGTAAATATGGGCTGTAATTTCAGTGGAAGAGCTGTGGAAACTCTGGCTATAAAACTGGCTGCATTACAGCTGTTTATTGGGCTCAAACGATTGTACTAAGGCACTGGTTTGACGCGCAGGAAGTGTGCACACATTCCAGCTCAGAAGTGTCCCCAGTCCCCCTCCCAAGATTTCTGTCACCCCCACCCCCCACCCCTGCAGGCCCCCTGCTGCCCCCCCATCCCAGGCCTCCTGCCCCCCTCAATCCGCCCCTGCCCTATCCTCATGTTCCCCCTTCCTGTCTCCCAAACCCCACTCCCCAGATACCTGACACCTCCACGATGCTTGCTTCAGCCCGACATTCATTAGCTCTTCACCAACTTTGATACTAATGAGACCCAGGCCTGAATTTCTGCCCCCTGGGCCAGGTTTGCAGAATTGGGACGGTTCCTGGCTGGGTGAACCCGACCCGGGAAGACCCCAGCCTCGTTCCAGGTGGTGGGGTGAAATGGGAGTCGGCCCACTGCCCCCAGAAGGTGATCGGAGGCAGCACAGGGGCTTCTGGGTGTGGAGGTGGAGGTGGGCTGGGTAAAAACACCTGCCTCAGTGCTCCGGCACTGTGGGAAAAAAAGAATAAACAAAAAATAGCCCTTCTGCCCTCACCCCTCACACCGGTCAGCCCCCAAAGACTCCCTATGTTCCATCCATGCCAAACCATGCCACTTCACGGTGTCACCTACCCACATGGCCCCCATACCCTCCAGGCCAACCTATGCTTTGTCACTCAACCCCCATGGCCCTTCATCACCCCTCTGCCAACATAATGCCCAACTCAAGCAACCCATGTCTTCTACCCACTATCCTTTGCTCTTCCATCCTCCATCCCAACTCACTCGGTATCTACAATGTCGAACCTCAGGACCCATGCTGGGATTAAATAACTTTTTAAAGTGTCTATTAACGAATTCATTTTTTAAAAAAACATTTCATTGATTAAAAACTCATTCACTCCATTTAAATTCCTTTAATCCATTATAAAAAGTACCTGGATGAGCATTTGGCACATCATAACATTCAAGGCTATGGGCCAAGTGCTGGTAAATGGGATTAGGTAGGTAGGTCAGGTGTTTCTCACGTGTCGATGCAGACTCGATGGGCTGAAGGGCCTCTTCTGCACTGTGATTCTGTGAAGAACAAGCATGTGTATTCATAGTCCCACTTCAAAGAATTTATAAGCACTTGGAGCTGTCAGTCAAACTGTGAGCTAAGAGGCACCCCACTTTGATAATGATAGATTGTGAAATCAGTCATGCAGTATAATCCTGTGTTGTTAGGCCCCAGGCTTATGTCAACAGAGTGAAATAGCTGGCACTTATTTTTAACACTGCAGATGATTTCTTCAAATATTTAAAGGGTGGGAGGTTTAAATGCCTTGACAGCTTGACAATTCCCTTTGACAGTTCCAATGAACTTGACAGTTCCAATGAGTTTATGCACTTTTTATGCACATTCATATCCACCTTTAATAATCTCAAAAAGCTCTTGACCTTTCCCAAAAACCTCTCCCAAAGGGCTCCTGTTCTCTCCCAAATGTGGCACGGGACCAGATCCAAAAGGGTACCCTACCTCTCCAAAGAACTCCAATAAATTCAGACCTTCTCTTACTAATGTGCACACATTGTATTTCCCACTTTCTCCTTGTGAAAATCAAATCAGACTGAAGGCTTCACTTTAACATTTGCAGCTGCCTCTGTGAACCAGATGTGAAAAGTACGACCCGCCCCCGAACCCCCTGGGTAAATGGTGGGGCTTGGGTTTGGGGGGACAGGACTTCCAGATTTGGGCTGAAAAATGGATGTATCCGGATTTCTGTTCCTCTGTGTTTATGCCATTTTTCTGAGTTTTCCACAGCTCTTCCAATAAAGTTCTGACAGATGGGAGGGAGAATTAAACCACAAAAATGCACTCACACAGGATTGAAGAGAGGTAACGGATGTGACAAGTTGTGATAGGTATCTGCCTGCTGCAGAGAGTGCAGATTGTGTTGTAGTTTCTGGGGCCAATCATCTTGTAATGCTTTGCGCCAACTTCAGACATTGGAAACACCCTGATTGGGAGCCAGGCAGTGGGGCAAGAAATAGAAACATAAGATTGTAAGAAATGGAATAAGGAGTAGGTTATTTGGGCCCTCAAGCCAGTTCCACCATTCAACATGATCATGGCTGAACTTTTTTTTTATCAAATCCACTTTCCCTCTCTATCCTCATATCCTTCGATTCCCTTAGTGTCCAAAAATCTTATCGGTCTCAGTCTTGAATATACTCACAGCTTTCTGAGCTGAAGAATTCCAACAACAACCCTCTGAGTGAAGAAATTTCCCCTTGCCTCAGTCCCAAATGGCCAACCCCTATCCTGAGATCGTAGCTGGGAGAAGCAACTTCTCAGCATCTATCTTGTCAAGCCATCCCAGTATATTTTATAGATTTCAATGAAAACAATGTGCTACTTCAGTACTTAAAGGGCGTAAATACTTAAAGAAGCAAATATCATCTTGCATCTGTGTTTTCCTGCTTACCTGAGAAAGTTCCCCCAAAAGTCTTAATGTTTTAAACTGGGAATTTGATTATCTTAAAAAGGAGACAGTGTTAAACAGTAATAGACCTGTAATAATATTGAATTCTCTGTAATTCCTATCTGATTGAAGATCTCTGACAGCTATAATACTGCTGTGGCAATGTAACCAGAGCAATATTACACAGTGACATGTTTAACTGGGATTTTGAATGAAGATTTGCTGTTACAGTAAGGTTCACCTCATTTAAAAGTCTGCTGCTTTTATCCGATTCTGCACCAATTCTTGCTTTCACATCATCGCACTTCTCATTGATCTTTTTTGAGTTTGACCCTTCAACATTTCCAAATTTAAATTCTCATCTCTCCTATAGGCCCAGCCCTCCCTATCTCTGTAACAACTCTCTCTGAACACCCATTCCTTGAGAATGCAGCCTCTTCTGCACCCATCTCCCTTAGCTCCACCATTGGTATCTGAGCCTTCAACAACCCAGACCCCCTATGGCTATTCAACCTAAGTGCTTTGGTCCCTTCATCTCCTTTGACTAAGCTTTTAGTCACCCCTGTTCATTCTTGCCTCCTTTAATTCATCATGCTCATGGGAGTTTAGAAGAATGAGAGGTGATCTTATTGAAACATTTAAGGTTCTGAGGGGACTTGACAGGGGAGATGTTGGGAGGATGTTTCCACTTGTAGGTGGGTCTAGGGGGCACAGTTTAAAAATAAGGGCTCTCTCTTTTAAGATAGAGATGGGGAGGAATTTCTTCTCTCAGAGGGACATTAGTAAGTGCAATTCTCTTCCCCAGAGAGCAGGCTGGGTCATCGAATTTATTCAAGGCAGAGTTAGACTGACTTCTAATCAGAAAGGGATTCAAGGGTTATGGGAGTCAGGCAGGAAAATGGAGTTAAGGCCACAGTCAGATCAGCCATGATCTTATTGAATGGTGGAGCAGGCTCGATGGGCTGAATGGCCAACACCTGCTCCTATTTCTTATGATTTTATGAGCTCAACCTCCAATTTCCCTCAGGTCACTGTAAAACACCTTGGGATGGTTACTTCGAAAATGGTGCTATATCACAGCAAGATTTAGTTATTGTTTTATTGATAACCTTTAAGCTTGATTGTAACAGCCCCCTTGATCCCTGAGGAGAATAGGGAAAGTATGAGTGTGCAGTGATTGGCACATGTGATTCTTAGTGACCTTGAATTATACATAATCTTAACAGGCATGTTCTGGCCAGCCAGCATCAGGCAGGCAAGTTCCTTTAAATTTTTGTCCTCGGTTTTACAGCTGACCTGAATTAGGGGCTGTGCCTGATTTATCCCAATTTTGTTGATTTGGTTTAATTGTTTTCATTTAAAAGATTATCAGGCAGGCAAGGGCCTTATTGAAATAAGGGGGGTGGTGGGTGGGGAGGGGGATGATGATGAAGTCATTCAGACCCTAACTCTATTTTACCCACAATTAGCACCTACCCCCTGAGGTGGATGTAGAAGATCATGTGGCGCTATTTCAAAGAAGAGCCGGAGAGTCCCCCCTGATCTTCTGGCCAACATTCACCCTTCAGTCAACATTACAGAAACAGATTAGCTGGTCATGATCACGTTGCTGTCTGTGGGATCTTGCTGTGCGCAAATTAGCTGCCATGTTTCCTACATTACAATAGTGAGTACATTTCAAAAGCGTGTCATTGGCCGTAAAGGGCTTTGAGATGTCCTGTGGTCATGAAAAGTGCCATATAAATGCCGGTCTCTCTTTCATTTATCACAATCGCACATTTTCTGTTTTCCATTGGGGAGATTGGAATATGCAGGTTTCTAAACATTCACTCTCTCCATCCCTCACAAAAAATGGATTACAATAGTATGACTGAATAAACTTTTATTTTTTATGCTTTTAACTTTTCCTTATTTGAAAGTGGGAATGTTAGGAATGGTTGCACGCTTAACAAGATGATTAATGACCATAATTCTATTTTCAATAGCTGGTAGGCTGTTGATGAATTGTCCACTCAAGCTCTCTGATAATAGATCATGACTCCACAGTAAATCACTCTCACTTGTAGACTAAATTTATTCTGGTTAATAACTTATAAAATGATGACAAATTTGTTCAGTATCAACTGTGGGGATTAGTGTGAGCATTGGAGGTAATTAGCACAACTAATTCGATTCATCAGGCTAGTATTTTGTTCTATTTATCTACAAAGGAATGGCACTAAAGTTACAGTCAAACTCTCATTCAGATAATGGAAAATAATCATACTTCAAAATTATTGGTGGATAGGAATCACGATTTTTGAGGGGATATGTTTTTATTTTCACATAGATGAAATGGGACATTTTATCGTTGATTGTCAGGGTCAAGCCTTCCCAGGTCAGGTACACGATGCATTGAAAGGACATTGATGCTCCCACTACGCTGCTATTGCACATTAACTCCAATCTTGGGGCACTCACTATGGCATAAGCCAACCATCTGAGCTCTTTAAATGAGATAAGAGATAATGAAATAGAAGCAGTTTTGGATTGAAACACCAGTAGCAGCTGGCTTGACACTTCACTTCACTCAAGGATGTTATCAGAGATAATGCAGTTATATCCTGTCCAGAAAAACTGAGCAAGTCAGGCAGCATCTGTGGAGAGAGGAACAGAGTTAACACTTCAGGTCTGTGATCTTTCATCAGAACTGGGAAAAGCTAGAGGTGCAATAGGTTTTGAGAAGGGGGTGGGTGGGATAAGGACATAAGGTGAAAGACAGGAGAGATTGAATAATGGAATAATTAATTTTTTGGAGCCAAACAATTTTCTGGGGCAGGAAAAGAAGCAAAGAAACCAAACATGTGCCTGGAGCAGGTGCTGCTGTCTGAAATAAAAAATAAGAAGAAAACCAGAACAAGCAAAGAAAAGGATACAAAATGGGGGAACAGAGTTCATGGTCTGATATTGTTGAACTCAGTGTTGAGCCCAGAAGGCTGTAAAATGCCTAATCGAGAGATGAGGTGCTGCTCCTCAAGCTTATGTGGATCTTCACAGGAACAGTGCAGCAGGCCAAGGACAGAGATGTCAGTAAATGACCAAGATGGAGAATTAAAATGACGGTTCGGTGTAAGCTCAGGGTCACGCTTGCGGACTGAATGCTCTCACTCAGACAAAGCGATGCTCGATTATTGCAGAATAAATAGTAACACTGGGTACTTAGATGTAATCCGAGTTTACCAACCAAAGGGTTAAGATGGACTCGATTCAGCTTTGCAGAGCTAATGTTAGTTCTCAGCCCAGGGGAAAGGCATTGAAGATCAGCCCTTGCTAATGGCTGTTCAAGGTCACAACTGAAGTGAGCACAACAAACAGCGTTTTTGTTCCTAACTCCATCTTTATTTATTTATTGAATGCCTTCAAGATGTTCAGCCATAGAAGCCTTTAGCCAGCACTCTGTTGATGATTAGCTGCATTCTCTGCAAAATTTTAGCTTGTCCTAATAAAAGTTCATGGTTATCTTTGTTATAAAATCTCATTTAACTGATACCCAGATCTTCTACAATGCCATAGTTGAGGAGAGTTCTCTTTTAGTTAAATATGATGACACCATTTCATTATTTTGACGATACGATATTTTCTTGAATAAATGCAGGTACCCATGTCTCATACAGCAATTTACTGAGTGGGCATAAAAACCTAAATATCTGGAATAAAGAGAAACCCTGATATTAAAAGAAAATGCAGGAGGAGATATCTTAAATGTCAACTGACAGCCATTGTACTTGTATGCTAAAAATACTGTAATGTCGAAGTAATTCTAACCTAAAAGATGATTCAATCTGTCACAGGAAAACAATACATAAAAGTGGATTTCTCATGTCATTGCTCATGGTGAGTGACTTTTATGCTGATTCCTTTGGCTGTGAACTCAAAATTTACCTCAATTTTTTAAAAAGATATATCAGGTTGGGGATAAGGTGAGGAGATATTTGACATTTTCCAGCAATTAGGATCCTATGGGAGCGTTTAATTGCCAAATTTGAATATACATTGACCTGCAAGGTTGTGGCAAATTTATCTATGTTCTTTCACATGATGTGGGTATTGATGGCAAGGCCCATTTATTGCCCATCCCTAATTGCCTTTTGTAAAGCAGCTTCTTTTTGAGTGTCATGCTAGGCTATTTCAGAGAGCAGTTAACAGCCAACCACATTTCTGTGGGTCACGTACGCCAGACTGGGTAAGGGCCACCTGCAACAAAAGAGAACCCAACCATCTCTCCCTGACACTCAATGGCATTACCATCACTGAATCCCTCACTATCAACATCCTGGGGGTTACTATTGTCCAGAAACTGAACTGAACTAGCCATATAAATGGCTACAAGAGCAGGTCAAAGGACCAGGAACCATGCGACGAGTAACTCACCTCCTAACTCCCCAAAGCCTGTCCACCATCTTGAAAGGCACAGGTCAGGAGTGTGATGGAATACTCTCCACTTGCCTGGATGAGTGCAGCTCCCACAGCACTCAAGAAGCTTGACAATTTCCAGGACAAAGCAGCCCCCTTGATCGGCATCCCGACCACAAACATCTATTCCCTCCACCCCTGACGCACAGTGGCAAAAGTATGTACCATCTACAAGATGAACTTCAGTAACACACCAAGGCTCCTTCAACAGCACACTCCAAACCCACGACTCCTACTACCTAGAAGAACAAGGACAGCAGACACATGGGAACATCATCACCTGGAAGTTCCCCTCCGAGCCACTCACCATCCTGACTTGGAAATATATCACCGTTCCTTCACTGTCGCGGGGTCAAAATCCTGGAACTCCCTCCCTAACAGCACTGTGGGTGTACCTACACCACATGGACTGCAGCGGTTCAAGAAGGCAGCTCACCACCACCTTCTCAAGGGCAATTAGGGATGAATAATAAATGCTGGCCCAGCCAGCGAAGCACACATCCCATAAATGAATTAAAAAAAGCAGATTTCCTTCCCTAAAGGACATTAGTCCTTTAAAAACCCAGATGGGTTTTTAAGCAATCCCAGTAGTTTAATGTTTGTCGTTAGTAGTGCTAGCTTTTTAATTCCAGATGTATTTAATTGAATTTTAATCCTGCATGTCGTGTTGGAATTTGAACTCATGTCTCTGGGTCATTAGTTCAGACCTTGGGATTACTGGTCTAGCAATATAACTACTATGCTACAGTACCCTCTATGGTCATCTGTCTGTAAATATGAAAGGTACATTGATGTTTACTGTAACTAACTCTATGCCTCATCTTCATCAGGAACTTGAAGGGGTGCCATCAAAAGTGGTACTCCGTCCTTGTAAGTAGCAACTCCAGTCAGAAAACTTGGCAGTGACTGCATCATTAAAGTAGATGTAAATATTAGTGGATGAATGATTAACATATTTGGATGATATTGCTCTGTTTGCTATTTTAACAAGGTGTCAACCCTGTTTATTCAAAATGGATGATGCTTCCTTTAAAATAATGGACAGAGAAATGCCATTGAGCACATGAGGCAATTCCCTGCTAATCTTATCAACAGAAGCTTCTACCCCTTAGATATGTCAGGAGTCTGAGACCTCACACTCTACACTTTTATAATATATATCCTCACGGCTAATTTCTAAAATTTTAAAAATGGGACAAAGACCCTTTTAAAATGGCTGAAGCTAGGTCTGCCTGTGACCCTTGAACGATAAGAGCTAATATGATGGTTTCACAGGAACTGACACCTTCTTATCTCTGAAGAGACCCTACCAATGCTCTGTGGGCTGCAGAGACCAAATTCAAAGGGAACTTTACAAAGGCCACCTACATTTCATAAGCCAGGCCTGACCAACCAGAGCTGACTCACCTGCTAGGACAAATTCTCTCACTCAACCTCCCATTGAAGACTTAATGTTTGGGATTTAAACAAATCTCAGGGACCCAGACAAAAGGATCCACACCCTTTGTCAAAGCCAAAGTGGAGAGATGGAAGTCATGTGACATGACACCGCACCACCTCCGCCACCCCCCCCCCACCCCACCCCCCAAGCTGGTGGAACCAGTAATATTTCCTTGTGGAGCTACAAAGCTCAGTCTGCCATCCTTCCGTCGACCAAGCAGCACAGAAAAGGGGCTCTGCCCAAGTTTGAATGCCTGGCCTCATCTACACTGTTTCAACTGAAATCTCTGTACCATCGTCACAAGACTAATTCATCTCTGCGTGTCTACCTCATCATGGAAGTCATCTCTACTGGAAAAGTGAATTATCCAGCATCAGTTTTCAACCTGCCAACCTCTGTGAAGGAATACATCATTGGACTTTGATTCTGGACTCTGGAGTGGTGTGAAACAATATTCCTTTTCTTTGTGCTCTTTGCTCTGTAAATCTTTTTTTTTTCTCTATTATTCTTTTACTGTATGAGTGAAAAGGAGGCTACGTTGTGACCCTCCTCCCACTTTTGATGTGTGCAAATTAACTAACTCTCTGAGCTTTCCCTAAATCGGGTTTGCTGCGGGGCTATTAATAGAAATTTGACCACACCAAACTGAGGGGCTGGGAAATCAAATAGAGAACACCTTTCTGTTTTTATACGGGTGGTGAGATGAGAAATCAGGACTGTTTAAATTAATCTCCCATCTCTGTCTGTAACAGATATAATGGACAGTAGATTGGCAAAAGGTATGTTACCAGTGTGAGGGAAAGCCAAATTAGTTGTATTTCTTTTAGCTACAAAGCTGTTTGTCATTGTAATAGAATGCAAGCCATTCTGGGGCATACAGATAAGTAACTAGGAAGGCAGATATGAGTGACATCCTAAAGAAAGTTCACCCTTGTTTATCACACTTGTCAGCATCAGTGTTCTACATAGATATATCAATCTGCATAGTTTTGGAATTTGGCAGATATCAGAGAAAATCTGTTTTTTGATCTTGTTCCCACCTTGGTCAAAATTCATTAAAATCATAGGGCTGACTTCATGCCGGAATCCATCTACGACTACATTTGGAGTTTCCTACAAGGCTATGCTGGATACAGTACCAATTAGTTGCTTGCACTACTGTCACATCTCCATGTTTACGCCAGGATATCTCAACATTCTCTTTCAATTAAAAAGACAGAACAGAATAATAATGGAAAGATTTTCAATTTGAGTACATAATTTCCAGTATTATTCTGTGAAGGGCAGTCTCTTAAATACAGCTTCAAATTCATAAGTAGCTCAGAGAACAAAGGTTAACAAAACTAGAAGAAATTACATCTATATTGTGCCTTTCACATAGTAAAACATCCCCTGGCCCTTCACAAGAGCATAGTAAACCAAAAAGGATTAATGCGCCCACTGCCCACCACTGTTTAGTTGTAGAAGGGCAAAAAAATCATTGGCAGTGGACCCTTGATTTCCTGAAAAGTGCAGTTAGTGGCTGAGACACATCCCAATTAGCAGCCATCTATAAAATCCTCCCCTATCAATCTTGGATCTCTGCCCTGAATTTTTCCTCATTTTCCACTTGATAAGCTGGTCTAACCTGGGCAAATACGAGTGAGGGCACAGTGGGTTGTGTGTGTGGAGGGGGGAGTGGAGGTGTAGTTGGGTTGCGGGGGGAGAACAGGGAAGAAAGCTCAGTAAAGAAGCCATTTCACTAGTTTGCTCCTGATGTTGCTTGTGGGGCTTGGCTGCTGGAACTGACACTGGGTTTTCAACGCATTCACCCAAATAGATGATGTCAAGAATCCACAGACATGCCAGTTAAAACATCCACGTTGACCCTGACATGTTGTAACAGACATGACGGACATTTCCCACCTCCACATGTGAGGTGGGTGCTTCAGGAGTGAATGGCTTCAGCTCCCCTCCAATACGCTGACAATGAACTGATTTCAGTAAACGGCCCCGCTGCACTTTCACCACAGAGACTGACAGCGTCATGGGAAGATGTGGGACTGCCCAACACGCTCGCGTGTGATGTAGCGCCTGATGATGTCGGACAGCATCCTGATGTCATCACGCTCTCACACGGTGTTTCGGTCAGCGGGCGCGCAGGTGTCAGAGCCGCGCTCGCCATTAATTAATGGGCCACTTAAGGCCATTAAAAAGTCAGTTGATGCCGATTTGTCATTGTCCATGCGATTTTGCACTCGGCGCATGGGCAAAATGGGCAGGTGGTCAGCCAACAACTTCACAAACCTCATTCAGGGGCGGGATCAAAAAGGCTCAGCAGCGTTGCCAGTGTGAACAGTGGGGAGATTTGGAGATAGATTGCTGCTTATTGGTACTTGGCAGCTTCATCTCTGTTCAGGGCTTCATTCTTAGCATTTCCAGGCTTCACTTCAGGATTCATTGGTGTCTCCAAGGACTCCAGAGTATTCAGACAGTGTGGACCCTTCCAGGTATCAGACAGCCTTCCCTTACCCTGGTAATAGGGATTGTGGTCTCTGCTGGAGGCACCTCCTCTGAGGAGGAAGAGAGGGGCAGAAGGGAGAGGAGACCAGGTGTCCCAATGCAGCTTCCAGGAGAGGGACCTGTGGGAGGGGAGGCGCAGGCACAAGGGGCGCAGGGCCAGCAGGTAGTCCAAGGCAGAAGGGGCCGCAGAAGGTGTCACTATCCTGCTGCCAGGGTTTACAGCTGGCGATGCAGCTACCTCAATATGTCCAAGGTGCAATGCTAATGGAGACTCCACTTCTCAAGGGAGATAGTGACCTTCATCTGTCAGACGATTGGCCCTGAGACCAGCTCTGACTGTGTGGGTGGACACCCCATGCCAGTGGCTCTGAAGGTCACAGTGGACCTCAACTTCTATGCTTCCAGCTCTCTCCAGGGGTCAGCGGGGAATCTGTGTGGAGTCTCCCAATCAGGTGTCCACAGTTGCATTAAGCTGGTGACAGAAGCTCTGTTCAGGCGGGTACTGACTTTCATTCATTTCTGTTAGGATGAGGCCAGCCAGGCTGAGTGAGCCAGAGGTTTCGCGGCCATTGCTGGCTTCCCCCGTGTCCAGGGTGCTATAGACTGTATACATGTGGCCATCAAGGTGCCAGCAGGTGAGCCCGGTGCCTTCGTCAACAGGAAGGGCTTCCACTCCATGAACGTGCAGATAGTGTGTGATCACAGGATGCTGATTCTACACATCGGTGTAAGGTACCCAGGCAGCTCCCACGCCGCCTACATCCTCAGACACTCCCAGGTGCTCTTTGGTGCTCCAGCCCGGCTGGATGGATGGCTGCTGGGTGATGAGGGCACCTTGAAAAGGTGGCTTATGATGCCTCTCCGCCACCAAGAGCAGAGGCAGAGCAACTGTACACCAGGAGTCACTCCTCCACAAGGGCATTGATAGAGAGGACCATCGGTCTTCTGAAGATTCGCTTCTGATGCCTGGACCTTTCAGGGCTGCACTACAATACCCCCCAGAGTGGGTGTCACTGATAGTGGTTGTATGCTGCGCTCTCCACAATCTGGCACTGGTAAGGGAGTCCCACTGGTGGAAGAGGAACCTGATGCAGCTCCACAGGCCACAAATAATAAGTCCAGTAGTGAGTCAGAAGGGGAGCACGGTGAGGAGAAGGCTGAGGGCGTGGAGGCAGACCTCAGTAACCTCCAGGGAGGCAGGGACATCAGGGGTGCCTTAAACCAATGGTCCTTCAGCTAGGCTGCCAAATAAACGCTACCACCTCATGCCAGGTGCCTCCATCTTGGATGTCTGAAATGACCCTTTCCTTTGACCTCAAAGTCCACTCAGTGCCTGTGAAATAATGTTTAGAGCCACCCACGTCCAGCATTAGATACTGGCGTACCCTGCACCACAGTAAATAAAAAAGATGAAGCATACTCAGGCCATTACAAAAATAGAAAATTTATCTCGTGTTGACAGTCAGAACATTCTCTGGCAAGTTAAACTCAACAACACGTTGTACAACAGGAGATCAATGGTGACCAGGCCCTCCTGTGCTCATGGTGCCTTAAACTTACGTTTGCAAGTGCTACATCTTGGTGCTCCCCCACCCTCGCTGGCAGCAGCAATGGAGACATCCCGCTCACTCTGCTGTCTTGTTGGTCTTGCTGACCTTGGTGGACGTCCTCTGGTCAGTGGAGCCAGTGCTGGCCCCGCCTGGGAGGCATCTCCCCAGTCATCGTAGACTCATCAGATGTCACAGTCACTGGCAGAGGGGCGGAGGAGCTGCTGGCGTCATCCAGGGTGCCCTGAGAGGGGCCCCCAGAGACAACAGGCAGCTCGTGCGCCAACGTGAGGTCGCTCTGGACCTCCCTGCTCACCATTGATGGACGGGCACCCAGCTGGGATACTGGGTGCCTCATCCATCTCCCACACTGAGACTGACCACCTGAGGTCGATGCCTGTGTAAGGACTTGCAGGTCTGAGCACAACCCCAGGAACCTCTCATTCTGTCCCTGGAGATACCTCTCCATGAGAGTCACGCTCTCAATGGAGGAGACAGAGCGCTTGGCTATGAAGGTCAACACAGTGCTCATGCTCCATATGGATTCCTCCACAACAGAGACCATGGCACGCAGACCCTCATGGATCTCTGCCAGACCCTCCCGCACATCCTGCTGGACATCCAACATCTGCTGCCTAATGGATGATTCCAGAGGCCCATCGTCAGCCTTTGACTGAGCATCATCCTGGTCTCCAGCAGTCCTCTGACTGCTGGCACCCTAGCACTCGCTGCCTCAAGCGAGTGTGAAGTGCCCTCACTGTTGTGCACCGACATTATAGCCAACAATCTAATGCCCACTGAGGTGCTGGTAGGTGCACTGGTGCTTGGTTCAGAGAGCAGGTGTGACTCAGGTGCATGTGGAGCCTAGTGGTCCTCTGGTGTCAAGTTGGGTCTTTGGGATCCTGTGATTGGATGCCTGGTGGCAAACCTAAAGGAGAACAAGGACATGTCATCAGTTAAAGTCATCACACTGTCACTGTGTATGCCAAGCACCGTGGTGAGACAATGGAGATCTGCATCATGGTGCCATCGTCTTTCAATGATCAACGGGGACTCCAGTTTTGAGGCTCCCATCAATGAAGAGACTGCACAAGAATGTTTGTACCATCCGAAACTCTCACCTCTGCACTGCACCCTTACCTTCCTCGGACACCACAGTCTCTCTGCGGCCGGTTGACTGAGGTGTTTGGCACCTCTCGAACTCCAAGGCCTCCTGCTCGTATCTGGTTAGGATTAGAAGGTTAGCGGGGCCTCCGCCTGTCCGCGACCTTTCAATGTTGTTGTGGGCTGTCTTCTCCTGAAGTGACAGAGTAGCATTGATGAGTCCGCTCTCTACCTGCAGCACCATTACAGCCTGGCCAACCCCAGCTGAGGAACACCTCCCAGGGCACATCCGAGTCGTGGCCCTCGAGCCACAAGGCGCTCAGTCCAAGCAGCCAGGGCTCACCCCCTTGGCCAGCTCCAGCGTCACTGACAGTTGGCGCTCAGACTCTAACACCCCTGAGGTCCATGGGGTGACAGCCAGACCTTAACACATCTGTACACTGACCCACGCCAACACAGTACTCACCCTTCCTGAGCACAGCAGCTCATTGAACCTTTTGCGGCACTGCCCCCTGGCGCACCGCACAACATCATGGCTGCTAACCAGTGCTGCCACCTCCTCCCAAACTCTTTTTTGTAAGGCGCTGTGGCCTGTTCCTTCCAACCCTGGGTCAAGGGTGACCCTCCCGGCAGCCACCTCCCCTTGGAGGAACACGAGGCACTCATCGGAAAACCGGGGGTGGGGGGGGTGGTGGTGAGTGCCCATCCGACCTGCCCTCCCACCTGCCACCTGCAGCTGCACTGGCGTCCGTAATTTTTAATCTCTTGCTGACAACACTGAAGATGCCTTCGTCGCTGGCAGCCTTCCAGGGTCTGACTGCACTGGCTTTAAACCCACCGCCGGGTCACCATTCGACCCGACGGCTGACAGACCCCATCCCCCGTCCGCCCCCTTCCCAGCCATTGGGCAGCCGCTGTTCACGCTCGGCGGGTTTTAATTGGCCCACCAGCGTGAAGTCACAGTCAGGGGCTGATCGTTTCCTGGCCGCTCCCATGCCCGCCAACAGTGCCCGGATGCCGAGCTCAAAATCCCACCCCATAAGTTGGTAAGAGGGAAACCATTACTTTTTGTTGCATGGATTATTTGATATGGACAGAGCTATCAATTGAAACCAATGTTTGCCTGACATACTCTGGTTTTATTTTGGAGTTCAGGAAATACTAAGACCTGGATGTTTGACATCAGCTGGGTCAATATTTTCAATTGTTTCAAAGTTTTCTGGATCAGTATTATGAATAAGAAATATCCAACTGTTCCAAATATACATGGATCAATAAGCAGAATAAAATATTCAACAGTCATCTTATCATCTCTTGTGGATGCAATCTTTCTTATTGGTAAATATTGCCCAGTCTTTGCTCAGCAGTCTTGTTGGAGTTGGGGTATCTGGGCTTAGTCATCTGTTAGCATTTGGGTTTAGTATCCTTGAGGGGGAGATGCCTATGACTTAGACATGGTGGGATGATGGTCCAGATGGAGGTGTAAGAGGATGGAATCATTGTGCATTCTATTTATGACAGTCCTGTCCTACGAGGAGAGATGGAGTATAAAAGGCCCATATTCTCTGGAGTTCAGAAGAATGAGAAGTGATCTCATTGAAATGTAAAATTCTTAAGATGGTTTGACAGAGAAAAGCTGTTTTCTGTGGCTGGAGGGCCTGGAACTAGGGGGCATAGTCTCAAGGTGAGGGTCAGCCATTTAGTACTGTGATGTGGAGAAATTTCTTCACTCAGAAGATTAAGAACCTGTGGAATTACCTACGCAGAAGACCATGGATACTCAGTCATTGAGTCTATTCAAAACATAGATTGATAGATTTTTGGACTCTAAGGCAATCAAGGATAATGTGAGGGGGTAGTGGGTGGGGGGGTGGGGGGAAGTGGAGTTGCTGTCGAAGATCAGTCATGTTCTCACTGAATGGCAAAGCAGGCTTGAGGGACCATGTTTGCTCCTATTTCTTACGTTCTTAAACATACAATTTCTCACTATGTACACTATCCTTATTTTTAACTGCAATCTGGTACTGCACCAATTTTTGCGAAGAGTCTCCACTTAAACCCATCCTGATTAATGCACAATACTACTGATCCAATTATCAAGGAACATGGTAGAACTGGATTTATGACCCATGGTTTCCCACAGAGCCAGCTTGAGGGAGGAACTGGAGCCTGGAAACTTTAATGAAACGGTAAGATCGGAGAGGACAAGCAAAAAATGCATTTCATAAGAAAAATGCTTGAAGGCAAAAGTCCATCTCTGCAGAGAGATTGTTAGAAACCTGCTCTTTTAATTTCCGTTGGACATAATTTGTCGTCTGATGGGTAGCAGATTCAACGACTGGGTTAAGCCTCTGACCTACTTCATAATTTGAGTGCTCTCCGTTTCTTAAGCTCTTTAATAAATGGTTCAAGTCTGCATAGATGGAATTCTCCAGGGAGGGTGTCCTCTGTCGTGCGTCTTCCAAATCTAACACAGGACTTGCTCTTACTGTTTAATGTCAGAACTTTGGATGCTCTTGAGTTCATTACAGTACTGGTCTGGAACAATTGCAATTTGCTGTGAACTTTAACATTCATTGAATGATTTTATGGAGCAGTGACTGACAGGCCCCCCAGTTCTTCTCTTAATTGTAGTTAATGCATTCATCATTAGAGGCACCATTTAGTGCACTTTCCAATCCAATTTGTGCTCCCACAAATACTCCACATAGATTTATAGCAGCAATGCAGAGTCGATACAGATAGCATTGAGTGTCATCAAGATAGACATTCATGCATGATGGCTATGCTTTAAAATATACAATGAAAATCATTCTATGGGAACCTATAGTCAGCACATGGTTATTGATGCATAAAATTCAGTCAGAAGAATAAAGCAAGCTTATTTTTATTTCTGATAGTCAACCTGCTTTTTGAATTGAAATTATGTAACAGTGGAATGACTCATTAATGAAGAAAGTAATTTAATTCATTATGTATTGAATTTCGTGAGGAGTGAATAGTTTGGGTTGCAAAGGGGCCTCAACTGTCTGTTTGATGGAATACACAATAGGAATTTCATGCATAATGAATAAAGCAGCTTTTAGTATGGTGCCATTTTAATAACACTCATAATTATATCACAAAAAGTAGCTAAATACAGGGAAATATTTCATATTTATAAATCAAGTTGCTAATTGTAGAGTGAAGATCAACACCCTGGGGGTTACTATTGATCTGAAACTAAACTGGACCAGGCATGTTAATACTGCGGCTCAGAGGCTGGGAATCCTGCAGCGAGTAATGCATCTCCTGACTCCCCAAAGCCTGTCCACCATCTACAAGGCACAAGTCAGGAGTGTGATGGAATACTCCCCACTTGCCTGGATGAGTGCAGCTCCAACAACACTCAAGAAGCTTGACACCTTCCAGGACAAAGCAGCCGGCTTGATTGGCACCACATCCATAAACATTCACTCCCTGCACCACTGATGCACTGTAGCAGCAGTGTGTGTACCATCTACAAGATGCACTGCAGAAATTCACCAAGGTTCCTTAGACAGCTCATTCCAAACCCACGACCACTACCATCTAGAAGGACAAGGGCAGCAGATAGATGGGAACACCACCACCTGCAAGTTCCCCTCCAAGCCACTCACCACCCTGACTTGGAAATATATCGCCAATCCTTCACTGTCGCTGGGTCAAAATCCTGGAACTCCCTCCCTAACAGCACTGTGGGTGTACCTACACCACATGGACTGCAGCGATTCAAGAAGGCAGCTCACAAACACATTGTCAAAGGTAATCAGGGATGGGCAATAAATGTTGGTCTAGCCAGCGAAAGAATAAATTTAGAAAAAGGTTGAAATTAAGAAAGATGGAATTGACAGAGACCTGAAGCAGAAAGAGAAAATGCATCTTCACCAGCACCTGGCGAAGAGTCACTACATGAAACATATCTTTTCTCCCCATTTGCTGTTACACTAGCTGCGTATTTCAGTAAAAAGCACTTTCAGTGAAGAAGATCCCTGTCTAATTGGGACTGCTCATTCCTTTAAGTTCAAGTTCAGACTAGTATGTTTTACATATAGCTGCTAAATCCAATTATTACAGCCACAGAGTCTTGAAGAAAAACAGGCATAGTGCCAGAGTAGGAAAAGCTAGGGCATGATTTGTCACCCTGGAATAGTGGGCAATGACATTGGGCGAGAGTCTTGACGCCATCGCACACTTGCGCAACATTTTGGTCGGTGGGCACACACAAGAATTGGCAGCGTGCCCACCGACAATTAAGAGGCCTATTAAGGCCATTAAAGTAGTAACTGACCTGGATTTTTAGCTGTCTGTCCAATGATTGGCGAGCGGGCAAATCGGCCAGGCGGCCTTTGGATCTTTGAGGGAACCTCACCCAAGGGCGGGATGAGGTTTCCGATGTTAGTTTTTTTAAAAAAAATGTTTGGGTGGAATTTTTATCATCCGTATGATTGGGTAAGTGAATCTTATGGTTGGAATTTTTTTGTTTGGAATTTCAGAATGTTTATTTTTGGATTTAAAATTCTACAGTTCCCTGAGTCAAGTCTCTGCCTTCGGGGAGCTTTCATTCTGCACTCCCCCTGCGCCCGGGCTGATTTCAGCACCCGCCCTCTTCCCACCCCTTACCCCGGCAGCGCTGGGCCTTTCAGTGTCTGCTTCACACTCTCTGGCCGTTAATTGGCCGGCCAGCGTGAAATCACGGTCAGGAGCCGATCGTGGACAATGGCCCGTTTCCTGGCCGCTCCCAGACCCGCCCACTGTGCCCCCTCAACGACCAGAAAACCCTGCCCAATATTTTTGAAGTGTCGTCACTGTTGTGATGTAGAGAACGGGACAGCCAGTCTGCACACAGCAAGCTCCCACAAAGAGCCACCTGATAATGACCAGACCGTCTGTTTCTCAGTGACATTAGCTGAGGGATGAATCTTTGCCAGGACACCTGAGATAATCCCTATGCACTTCTCCAAGTAATGCCATGGGATCTTTCATGTCTGACTGAGAGACCAGACAGCCTGCGTTTAATGTCTCACTTGAAAGACAGCATCCCAGACAGTGGAACACTCCATCAGTACTGCACAGGAGTGTCAGCCTGAAGGAGAAAGCCAAGTTAAAGGATGAGTTGGTCATTTGAAGATACAACCAGATCAATCTTGAGTCCTATGCTTTTCAACTGATTCAAAACAAGCTCCATAGGCTACCATTTTCAGTCAATTAGCTTTCCAGTCCAAAAATGGACATTGCAGTTAGGAAAAATAAAAATTATTTGAAGCTTTAAAAATGGTAAATAGGATATGACACCACAGAAGCAGGCCATTTGGATAATTTTTGCTTGTGTTGGGTCTCTGAAAGAAATATTTATTTAGTTCTGTTGTCCTACAGCAAGTAATTAAGAAGGCAAATGGAATGCTATCCTTTACTACAAGAGGGATTGAACATAAAAGTAAGGGTGTTATGTTTCAGTTATACAGGGCATTGGTGAGACCAACCTCGAATACTGTGTGCAGTTTGGGTCTCCTTATTTAAGGAAGGATGTAAATGTATTGGAGACGGTTCAGAGGAGGTTTACTAGATTGATACCTGGAATGAGTGGGTTGTCTTATGAGGAAAGGTTGGACAGACTGGGCTTGTTTCTACTGGAGTTTAGAAGAGCGAGGGGTGATTTGATTGAAGTTTACAAGATCCTGAATGGACTTGACAAGGTGGATGTAGAAAGGATGTTTCCTCTTGTGGGTGAGTCCAGAACTAGGGGGCACAGTTTTAAAATTAGGGGACACTCTTTTTGGACAGAGATGAGGAGAATTTTTTTCTCTGATGGTAGTGCAACTTTGGAATTCTCTGTCTCAGAAGGTGGTGGAGGCGGGGTCATTGAATATTTTTAAGGCAGAGGTAGATAGATTCTTGTTAGGCAAGGGAATCAAAGGTTATTGGGGTAGATGGGGATGTGGAACTCAAAACACAAACAGGTCAGCCATGATCTTATTGAATGGCAGAGCAGGCTCAAGGGGCCGAATGGCCTACTCCTGTTCCTATTTCTAATGTTCTTATGTAAGATGAACCTCAATGAATTGATAACAGGACGATGAAGAGGAAAGAAAGAAAAACATAGAAACTAGGAACAGGAGGAGGCCATTTGGCCCTTCAAGCCTGTTCCGCCATTCAATATGATCATGGCTGATCCTCTATCTCAACGCCATATTCCCACTTTCTCTCCATACCCCTTGATGCCCCTAATATCCAAAAAAAAATCAATTTCTTTCTTGAATATACTCAGTGACCTGGCCTCCACAGCTTCTGTGGTAGAGAATTCCACAGGTTGAGCACCCTCCAAGTGAAGAATATTTCCATATCTCACTCCTAAATGACCTGCCCCATATCCTGAGACTGTGGCTCCTGGTTCTAGACTCCCCCACCAGGGGAAACATCCTCCCTGCACCCAGTCTGTCTAGCCCTGTTAGAATTTTATGCTTTTCAATCGGATCCCCTCTCATTCTCCTGAACTCTTGTGAATACAGGCCCAGTCAAACCAATGTCTCCTCATACAACAGTCCTGCCATCCCCAGTATCAGCCTAGTGAACCTTCACTGCACTCCCTCTGTGGCAAGTATATCCTTTCTAAGGTAGGGAGACCAAAACTGCACACAATACTCCAGGTGTGGTCTCACCAAGGCCTTGCATAGCTGCAGTAAGACATCCCCATTTCTGAACTCAAATCCTCTTGCAATGAAGACCAACATACCAATTACCTTCTTAATTGCTTGCTGCACCTGCCTGTTTACTCTCATTGACTGGTGTACATGGACACCAGGGTCCCTTTGTACATCCATACTCCCCAATATATCACCATTTAAATATTACTCTGCCTTTCTGTTTTTCACGCTGAAGCGTATAGCTTCACACTTATCCATGTTACACTACATCTGCCATGTGTTTGCCCACACACACAACTTGTCTAAATCGCCCTGAAGCCTCCTTGCATCCTCCTCACTACTCACAGCCCCACCCAGTTTTGTGTCATCAGCAAACTTGGAAATATTGCATTTGGTTTCCTCATCCAAGTTATTTCTATATATCGTCAATAGCTGGTGCCCAAGCACTGATCCCTGCAGTACACCACTAGTCACAGCCTGCCATCTAGAAAAAGACCCATTTATTCCTATTCTCTGTTTCCAGTCTGTCAACCAATTCTCAATCCATGCAAGTATATTATTACTGATCCCATGTGCTTTAATTTTGCCCACTAGCCTCTTATGTGGGACCTTATCAAAAGCCTTCTTGAAATCTAAATACACCACATCCACTGGTTCCCCCTTATCTGTTTTACTAGATGCATCCTCAAAAAACTCCTGTAGATTAGTTAAGCATGATTTCCCTTTCATAAAGCCATGCTGACTTTGTCTAATCCTGTTAATGCTTTCCAAGTGTTCTGTTGCCACATCTTTTATAACAGTCTCTAGCATTTTCCCCACTACTGATGTTAGACTAACTAGTTTGTAATTCTTTGTTTTTTCTCTCTCTCCTTTTTTAAATAGTGGGGTTACATTTGTCACCCTCCAATCTGTAGGAACTGCTCCAGAGTCTATAGAATTTTGGAACGTGATCACCAATGCATCCACTATTTCCAGGGCCACTTCCTTTACTAGCCTGGGATGTAGATTATCAGGACCTGGGAATTTTTCAGCCTTTAACCCCATTAATTTCTCTAGCACCATTTCTTTTACTAATACTGATTTTCTTCAATTCCTCCCTCTCACTAAACTCTTGGTTCCCTAACATTTCTGGGAAATTATTTGTGTCCTCTTTTCTGAAGACAGAACTAAAATATGTGTTCAATTTTTCTGCCCTTTCTTTGTTCCCCATTATAATTTCCCCTGTTTCTGACTGTAAGGGATCTACGTTTGTGTTCACTAATCTTTTTCCCTTCACATATTTATAGAAGCTTTTACTGTCTGTTTTTATGTTTCCTGCAAGTTTACTCCCATGCTCCATTTTCCCCTTTTTGATCAATCTTTTTGTTCACTTTTGCTGAATTCTAAACTGCTCCCAATCCTCAGGCTTGCTGCTTTTTCTGACAATTTTATATGTCTCCTCTTTGGATCCAATACTATCGCTAATTTATTTTGTAATTGATAGCTGAGCCGCCTTTCCTGTTTTATTTTTGCACCAGACAGGAGGGAATAATTGTTGTGATTCATGCATACATTAAATATTCGCCATTATCTATCCACCATTAACCCTTTTAGTCAGGTTCCCCAATCCATCATTGCCAACACGCGTGTTATACCCTCGTAGTTCCCTTTATTTAGATTCAGGACCCTAGTTTCATTTTCAACTTCTTCACTTTCCATCTTAATGGACAATTCTGTCATTTTATGCTCGCTCTTCCCCAAGGGACCCTGCACAAGAAGATTGTTAATTAATCATTTTTCATTGCGCAATACTCAGTCTAGGATAGCCTGCTCTCCAGTTGGTTCCTCAACGTATTGGTCTAAAAAACCATCATCTACACACTCCAGGAAATCCTTCTCCACAGTATCATTGCTAGTTTGGTTTATCTAATCTATATACAGATTAAAGTCACCTATGATTACAGTTGTACCCTTATTGCATGTGTCTCTAATTTCCTGTTTAATGCCTTCCCATGCATCTCCGTTACGGTTTGGGGGCCTATAGACAACCCCCACCAATGTTTTCTGCCCCTTGATGTTTCTTATCTCCACCCAAACAAATCTCACATCATGATTTTCCGAGCCAATATTCTTCTTCACTATTGCATTGATTTCCTCCTTTACTAAATGCTATCTCACCTCTTTTCCCTATTTGTCTGTCCTACCTAAATATCGAATACCTCTACATGTCCAGTTCCCATCCTTGGTCACCCTGCAGTCATGTGTCCATAACTGCAACTATATCATAACTGTTTATATCTATTTGCGCTGTTAATTCAGGACGTTCAGAGTGGAAGTGGTTCTTTTTATTTAAAATGTACTTTTGAGGATTTTAATCATTCTGGGATCATCTGACAATGATAAATCTATTATATGAATACCTTTGACATTGTAAGCAGAATTTATTTGAGCATTATAATTTGAAGCTGAAGTCAGCACAGAAACCCAGAAGTAGCTAGCAGCCCTGTGGTTAAACTGGCTTAAAATGCTGTTTTCAATCAAATTATCCTTCGTGCTGTAGAATGACATCATTGTGACAGTGGGTTATGTATTGACCTCAAGTTTGGAGGGTGAGATGAGTGTACAACAACAAAAATAACAACTTGCTCCTTATATAGCTCCTTTTGCATCGTAAAATGTTAAGGGTCTCTTCACAACGGACTGTCAAACAATATTTGGCACCAAGCTACCTAAGGGGATATTAGGACAGGGGCCAAAGAGGTAGGTTTTAAGGAGCATCTGATAGCAGGAGAGAGAGGCTGAGATAGGAAGAGGTTTAGAGAGGGAATTCCAGAGCTCAGAGTCTCAGCTATTGAAGGCATGGCCACCAATAGTGCAGCAATTAAAACTGAGAATGTGCAAGAGTCTGGAATTGCACAGAGATCTCAAAGGGATGTAGGGCTGAAGGAGATTACAGAGATTTGGAGTAAGCTTCCAGGTGTTATTGCCATTGGTGTAGTTGCAGCATCAGCAGGACTAATGTGATCATGATCCATCTGGTATTCTGGGCAGAGTTTCAGTTGTTTTGGGGACCTCATTACGATAATACAAAAATTTCAGTGTCACTCACAGAGAGCTTAAACTATTCAGGGTAAATCAGTGCGACTGTCATGTCAATAGTTTTAAAGTTTTCCCACATTAGCTGGGTGTTAATACACAACCAGATACCAAAGGACAGGATGGGTGTTTGTTTCCATTTATGGCAATGAATGAACAAACACATTAAACCTTAAAATGTAAGATTTGGCAAACTGATATCTGGGAAGGTTACGGCAAGACTGAAAGAAACAAGCATTTTGGTTCATCTCTGCTGTGCTTCAAGGTGAATTATTGCACCTTATTGTGTAGCACTGTCAGCTTCTGACATTTGATTTAACTAATTTGCTTTTTTTTTGCGTCAGCTAGTCAGAATTACAGAACATTTCTCTTTGAGATTCAGACATGGTTTGTAAAAAGATCCTGTGAATTTACTATTGTCCAGCCTGTGGAAGATAGGATCTTTGATCATGAAAGTCTTATTTAACACTTCATTGCCATAAGGAGTTTCCTTTAAAATGAACAGTCACAAATTGACTTGGTTCAGCCTTGTTATCTTATTACTGTGCAATTTTTCAAATAAAGACTGCCTCAGCAAGTTAAGAAATTTAATTACTGCGTGTTTATTTTTAGGATTCTGGCACACAGATCTGTTTTAAAATGAGACATTCCAGTCGGAATACAACAGGCACTGAGCTGTGTAAAGAAGCAAACCATGTGACACAGGCAATTTTAATAGAGGGAGAATGAAAAAAAAACCCTCCTCCTCCTGCTCTGGAAACTGCATTGCTGTGGTGTGGAGCTTTCACAGTACAGGAAGTCGTCTCACAGCTGATTTCCCATACAACCACGTATTGATCTGCCTTAGTTACTGATTCCATTCAGTCCTGCAGCTCTCGGGTGAATGCTAGTAGTTCTTCAGCAAGCACTCGACAAGGTAAATAGTTCACTTTTTGCTTTTAACTCTGATGCTTGTGAGGTTGAATTCATCTCATTGGTCTTTCCTGCCAGTATGAATAATCTGTTTAATTTGAAAATGCAAGAAGCAGAAGTGTTTCAGGTAAATCCTGAACAATTTTCTCTGCCTGCATTTATTTTTTGAGAGATTTTCATGTCATTCATATTAATTTGCCATTTTGAATGGCAAGGGACTGTAAGTAGAGCAATGAATCAACTGATGCCATCTGTAAGTCATTGAAATGGGACTGGACTGTGTCTCCTGCCAGTACGCAGTTGTGCTCTGATGACAAGTTTGTAATTCTCTGCTGCACATTGAGCACTGTGAGGACGCAGGAATTTATTTGCAAATTCATTCTTGTAGCTGGACAATGTGAAGCATTAAGTTGAGGTGAATGCTTTTGAACTCAAGCTCTGTAATTACTCTCTGGTTTGCGTTTTAGTGTTTTAAATGGATGGCAGTCTCGTTAGTGAAGATAGTTTGCTTCTTACCATTCTCCTTTAACTCTAGTTGCATTGAGCTCAGGATAAACTAGGGGATCAGCATGTAGGCATTTTCTTTTATCTTTTCCTGAAGACACTGGCTCTGATCCGTGGATTGTAGCTAGCCCCTCAGTGGGGGGAAGCATCATAGCAAATCCCAATCCTATGGTATTCTCTCCTGACTGCTTCTCGTGTTCATTTTCCATTGAAGTCCATGGATATCCATCAGGACCATCAAATCCAGGGTAACTTTTCTCCTCCCTACCCTGGATGTGTTGAGGTTAATTGTGACGTCTGTTCTATTGCTCCAGCTGGGTTTAGCTAACTTATCCCAGAAGAGGGATCAATCCTTGGACCTCCCAAGAGTGTGTGGTTCAGCAGCATAAGAGACACTGCATTAACTCATTAATCCGATAGGAATTTTACATAAGTATTCTCACATTGCAGCATTACCTGGTCACAGTCCTGTTTACGTCACATAGTTTAAATCTTTGATAGAAATATGGTTTTAACAGACTTTGCCAACATTGAGGTACAACCACAACAGGTGATGTTCAAAACAGAAGTGACATACACCCTGGGTGCAGTCCATTGTCTCCAAGATGACTGGATGCCAAAAACAAAGGTGACAACTAATGAGAGTCAGCTGACTTTTCCTGTACTCATTAGGTTAAAACTGGCCAAGTATCTAAAATCTACTGAAATTCTTAAAATGGAAGCATTTTCAAGTTATTGGGTAGAGGCAGTTTCTCAAATTAAAGTCGCAGAAGATACTAAGTTGGACCTAGTTGCTAAGTAGTACGCATATTTAATTCAAGTTGCTAAGTAGGACGCACATTTGAACACAGTGATTGTTTTGAAGAATAGCTGACAATCCTTCATGACTGTCATTGCTTGTCCCTACATCTGAGGCGGAAACCTGTGTCCCACTCTGGGACTTGATGGCCATGTGGCCATTAATGTGGCCAGACTGGTTGATTAACCTGCAAATCCTCCCAATATGCCTATGGCAGGAATTAATAGTGGGATAGTCTCCTGGTCAGCCCGAACCTGCAGAAGGCTATGGGAAACCACTGCAGTACCTTGTCAAGCATCATGGACAACATGTGGAAGTCCATGGTCGCTAATGCCCTCTTAGGGCATGGAATCTGAAATGAGAGAGAGCAGATGGAGCTTTTTGCTTTGTGACAGCCTCTGACAGATTTAGACGATCGTTGGAATGCCAATTATATTTTGGTTCAAAAGTTTGAAGTGTCCACTACCTTGGAGGTCAAGGAATGAGAACTGAGTTTAAAGTTGATTGAACACTCACTCTTTAGCAGAAATGCAAGAGTTAAAAATCAAGTCAATTCTTTGTCAGCCCCAATGTTTTCTGTCCCTTTTTGATTTTTATGATTGAAACTGTTTTGTCAGATACTCTTGGGCAATTTTGATTATTTGTAGACAATTTTTATAGTTGGCTAAATAACCAAATACTAAAGATACGCACAATTGTATTTGGAATATAAAAATACTTGCAGAAAACCAGGATAATTCTCTAATAATATCCTTTCAACTCTACTGAAGTTATGAGATTGTTGAAAGTGATGTTCAAATGAAGAATCAAATTACTGTTGTCTGTGTGCATAAATATGCTAATACAGGTTTCAAGGTGTCTCTCTTGTTTCTTGTCTAATTAGGACTCAATCTATGAAGAGGCTCTTTTATGTCTTACCTTTGCAAGAATGAAATCATTACAGTTCACTGAGTTCTGTTAGTGTGCTATCTTTCATTATTCATTTGACAATTGCCTGGGCGCTGCTGAATGTCATAGTTTTTACTGCATGTCAGAGATGGAACAATATGAAAGAATATGATATTGATGCATCATTCCTGATATGGAGCATTAATTACACTTTAAAATATTCACAGTTCAGTTATTTGCTGTTGCTGCCATTTATTGTATGGAGTGAAAAGCAGCTACAGGGAGTACAATCATATGCTGTTTGGTTAAGAACACTGGCTTCATTTCAAAAGTAAACCCACGTCATCTGCAGAATTAGTCTCAGAGCTTGTATAAGAGAATAGGTACCATTCCCGGCTCCCTGTAAAGGAAAAGAAGGTAAACAGGAGGCATGGTGGAGAATTCCAAATGTGTGAAGTGTAAGGACTGAGCAGAGGTTTGCTGCAACTCTGTGCAATAGATAGGATTAGTCTGACAGCCTGAACAAGAGACAAGGCACCACTGCAGAAAGCACAAAAAGGAAACATAAAATGTATGAGCCAGGTGTGTGCTAACAACGAATGGCTAAAATCCATGTAACCATAGCAGGATGTGCCAAGCCTTTCAATATAACAGCTATGTCCAGCTTTGTTGCAAGTGCCTGGGAACCAGGCAATCTGCAGTCACTTCCCAGCTCTTTCAGATGGCCACTGCACTTCCTGGAATTGCAGAGAAACAGAGAAATGAAAACCATAATGGGGATCATAAAGGTACAATTCTTGATTCCATTTTAAGGCCTAGGAGGATTGAAAAGGTGCACCCAGTGCCTTCAGGTAGCAGCTGACTGGATATGATCACAATGCCAATTTACCAAGTTATTGACTTAATTTTGTGAATGCCAGACCCGGCTGTAATTCTGGATGAGGGATGGAATTGAACTTCCTGCAGTTATAGACATCGCTCATTGAACAGATGGGATTTTGGGTGTTATGTTATATAGTCAAATGACGCATTAAACTGAGATTGTACAACATGCAGAAATTCAAACACTCATTAATATTCGTCCTCCTTGACGGAATATTGAAAAACGGACATGCTGTATTATATTCAGACCCAAAGGCATCAATTTATAAACTGCATCACCTCATTCAGAAAACAACTTATTTTAACAGATTTTATAATGAATCAAGATAAAAGGAAGAGGTTATTTTCCACATAATTTTTTTTTATTTTACTAAAACCAAAACAGACTTCAAATTAAAGGTTCAGCATATCTGCCCCCTGGTTTTGAACTTTTGATTGCTAATTCTGTAAGTTGGTAGTTTTTATTTGTGTGCAAATTCTGAATTCCATCATGCTGAAATAAGACTTCCAGGAGGAAAAATATTGCTTGTGATAACTTATGGTTGGGATTGAGTTAGACTTTTCAGACACAGATTAGTAGATCTTGTATGTAGACAGCACCAATATGTAATCTTTGACCCACTCAGGATATCGCAGTGCCTAATTAGGGTGTCTGGACTCTCCGGACAGCATATACTGCATGCATTATTAACATACTGTTATTCCCTATCCAATTTTCATAGTGTATGATATGCAGGAATGTACTGAAAAATACATTACTATACTAAATTACCTGTCATATGACACTAGATACGGCACTCAAACATCACAATCTGGTGTAGAATCACTGGTATTTCTATACTATGCTCATGTTTCCAATGCTACCGATTACCAAATTAAAGAAATAAACCTTGAGCTGCTTCAAGTGCATTGTGAGGCAGCAAAATGAAAAAAAAAGCACATCTTAAATATAAGAAAGTGAGTTAAAGAGAACAACTCCAATTCAAGGCTCAGATGTCTGAGAATGAGTTTCGAAAGACATTCCACAATGGAATTGATTTCTTGTAAGTCACTTTTTACTGTTCTCTACATCCAGCATTAACATCTGTTAAATGATGTAGAATCAGCAGTGCCATATTGTGCTGACTTCCAAGAAGTTTGTTTTAACATTTGCATATATTCGTGGTGGTTATTGATTGAGAGCACTAAGGTGACTTTTATTTTCAAGTTAGAGTGATTTCCTAAAGATTTTTTGAGAAAATAATATTGAATCCAAAGATCCCTTGTGTGGATAACCTGCTAATTACCCTTCTGCTTCTAACCTCTTCCCTTCAGAAATTTAATTTATCTGTGCAAGGATGAATCTCTATTGCACCCAGTCAACCACCAAAGGGCAGTTACTACATGTGCTCAAATTGTGCAGTTTGATAAATTTGTGCTTCTTTTTCAAAACTGGCAGCACACTTTTCAGCTGGTGACGTGTGCTTTAATTCGAAAAAAATTAATTAAATTCTTATGAAGATGCCCTGCAATTTTGGTTTGAGTTGTGCGATGGCAGCGATGGAGGTTTGTAGTAGCTGCTGGATAATTCACCCGGTGCAGGATGACATCCTATTGGCATTGAATAGACTGTTCGCTCACTGCTAGTTCAGTGTAGCGGAAGAATTGGGGCTTAATAAATTCGCGCTTCACGGTGGTCTCTTCAATGCACCTTGTGATGGATCTAACTCCTGCTAAACATCTCTGATAATGTAATTTGGGTAATGCAGTGGGTTGTTACAATTCCTGCTTTCAGGACCTGAGTTCAATTCTAACACAGAATGATAGATGGAAACCTTCTCTTGAATGTAAGGTTTCTGTGTGTAATGAGTATGTACATTCTGAACTCATCACTTAATGGACATTGACCCACAACACAATCTGGCTCTTATTTTGTTTCAATTAGTGGCAAAGTTCTGGTGTGAAATATATCACAGTGGTACTGTTGAAGAATTCTGCATAGGCTATGGCGGGGTTGGGAGATCTTTTCTCTGCACTAGCTTGCTGACCTGGGAGTGCTTGACACTGACACTGTGTGTTTGAAATGGGTAAGTGTTCATTAACATCCTAAAGTCTGTTCTCCCAATTCATCAGAATGTTCTTGATCTCTCATTCAGATTTTATTAATGTGAAATCAAAATATTAAGGAGCCAATTCATGTATATCACTTCAAATAATCCCAAAATAGTATATTATCACAACCTGCAAAAGAATCTATGAAGACTGTTTCAAGAGGATCGTTTCAAAATTATATAGTTTTCTTATTTTTTCTTGAATTTTCAAAATATTTGTTCGGATAGCCGAGTTAGTGACTTCAATGGGGGTCCTACCAGTTTGGAAAGCTTCTTGCTTTAGTTCCATTTCTCAGGCTCTGTGAAACTTTTCTGAAGATTGGTTAATGTACGTGTATCTACTCTGTCTCCTGACTGAGATCTGTTTACTATGCAGTGAATCTCTTGTAGGTATGAGCATAGTTATGGTGGCATGATGATTATATCACTGGACTTGTGATCTGGAGCCCATGAGTTCATTCCCACCATGGTAGCTGGGGCATTTCAATTCAGTTGGTTAAATAAATCTCAAACAAAAATGTTAGTATCAGTAAACACTACAAAATATAGGCCCAGTCCACTCAATCTCATCTCATATGACAATCCCCTCATTCTTGGAATCAGTCTACTGTATTTTTGTTGCACTCCCTGTATCCTTCCTTAGGTAAGGAGACCAAAACTATTCACATTACTCAAAGGGTGGAACTCTACTGCCCTGTCGCATTGGAGGCAGGGCAGTCAAATGCGGCACCATTGACTTTGGTGGGACTGGAAATTCCAGTCGGTAGGAGGGGCTGAAAAATTCCACCCCAAGTCTCACCAAGGCCCTATGCAATTGCAATAAGATTTCTCTACTTTTATACTCAAACACCTCTATAATAAAGGCTAACATACCATTTACTTTCCTAATTGCTTGGTGTACTTACATGTTAACTTAATGTGATTCATGTACAAAGATACCCAGATCCCTCCGAATGCCAATGACCATCATAAGATTAGAAGTGGAGATGGTTGCTGATGATTGCATAGTGCTCAATTCCACTTACCCTTCCTTGGATCCTGAAGCAGCTCATGCCCACATGCAGCAAGACCTGGACAATTTCCAGGCTTGGGCTGATAAGAGGCAAGTAACATCCACACCACACAAGTGCCAGGCAAAGACCATGTCCAACAAGAGAGAATCTAACATCTTTCCTTGACAATTAACAGCAATACCGTCACTATATTCCCCACCATCAACATCCTGGGGGTTATTGTTGACTAGGAACAACGGGGCTAGTCATATAAATACTGTGGCTACAAGAGCAAGTCAGAGGCTGGGACTTCTGTGGTGAGTAACTCACCTCCTGACCCCCCCAAAGCATGTCCACCCAGGTGCAAGTCAGGAATGTGATGAAATACTCTCCACTTGCTTGAATCAGTGCAACTCCAAAAACACTCAAGCTCAACACCATACAGGACAGAGCAGCTCACTTGAGTGGCACCCCATCCACCATCCTGAACATTCATTCTCTCCCCCCATTGGTGCACAGTGGTAGTAGAACGTACACAAGATACACTGCAGAAATTCGCCAATGTTCCTTTGAAAAGACCTTTCAAACTCACCAACTCCAACATGTAGAGGAATAAGGACAGCAGGCACATGGGGACCTTAAACTTCCCCTCCAAGCCGCTCACCATCCTGACTTGGAAATATATCACCGTTCCTTCACTGTCACTGGGTCAAAATCCTGGAACTGTCTCCCTAACAGCACTGTGGGTGTACCTACACCAGTGATTCAAGAAGGCAGCTCACCACCACCTTCACAAGGGCAACTAGGGATGGGCAATAAACATTGGCCTAGCCAGCGACACCCACATTCTGTGAAAGAATAAAAACAAACTCCCCAGTTTTGATCAGCAGTGATTTATGGTACTGACAGCGAAAATTAACTTAAGCTCTTTCCTCCTTTCTTTCATGAAGATTATGGATTAGAAGATTATGCTTTAAAACCTTGTTGCCATCTATTTGGGGATGTTATCATTTTTTGGCTGATTTGCTCCTGAAACAGCCAAAAGTACCAATGTTTTGTTTATTGCGAGATTTTGCATTGTGTGGAGGTTATAATCTTTTGGTTTATAACCTAAAAACTACAGAGGGAGCAGAATACAGAATGGGATCTTGGGTTGGGTTCTGAGGAGCCTGTGGACAAAATAACATTTTTTAAAATCAAATGTATAGACATTGTACACACTGTCTCTGAGAGAAGGGGGCAACAGCGGCGAGAGCTTCGAGGGCAGAGGGGCCAGCAGCGAGAGTTTCGAGGGCGGGAGACAATCGCCGCCACTGAAGGGAGTCAGAGTTGAGTTGGGAAACAGAAATCGAGGTATGACTTCGCAGGAAACCCGTAATTGATTGGCTGGTGAGTTTTGCTGCTTCAGGACTGAGTGTCAACAATTAGAAGATTAAAAATGATAAAAATATTAAGTACTAATAATAAGAAAGAAGTGAGTAGCTGGTGAGTATTATCTTTTATCTTTTACTTTTAAGTAAGGTTTATTACAACTACTAATGTGTCAAGTATAAGTAGGATTTATCATTACTAGTAAGCTGTCTTAGTATTGGTAAAGTGTTTTTTTTAGCAGTAACAAAGTTAACTAATAAATAAAAGAATGGCAGGGCTACTCCAACCTTGAGATTACACCCCCTGTGCAATGTGGGAACTCCAGGATGCTTCCTGTGTCCTGGACAACCATTTGTGCAGGAAGTGTCATCAGTTGCAGCAGCTTGAGCTCCTGGTTTCAGAACTTGAGCCACAGTTGGCATCATTGTGATGCATCCACGAGGCTGGGAGCTATGCAGATAGCATGTTTATATATGTGGTCACCCCACAGCTTAAGAGGATGCAGGGACAGAGGGAGTGGGTGACCACCAGGCAGTCAAAAAGGAACAGGCAGATAGTACAGGAATCCCCTGAGTGCAACCTACACTCCAACCAGTATTCAGTTCTGAATACTGATGAGAGCGATGGTTCATTGGGGAATGTAGTCAGAACCAAGCCCATGGCACCACAAGTGGCTGAGCTGCACAGAGGATATAAGAACATCTAGAAGAGCAATAGTGATAGGTGATTCAATAATTAGGGGGACAGATAGATGTTTCTGCAGCCGCAGACATGAATCCAGGATGGTTTGTTGCCTCCCTGGTGCCAGAATCAAAGGTGTCACTGAGCGGCTACAGAGCACCCCGAGGAGGAAGGATGAATAGCCAACAGTCATGGTCTAAATCGGCACCAATCTCAAAGACAGAAAGAGGGATGTGGTCCTGCAGTCAGAATTTAGGGAGCTGGGTAGAAATTAGCGAGCAGGACCTCAAAAGTAGTAATCTCCAGATTATTACCAATGCCACGTGCAAGTGAGTACAGAAATAGGAAGGTAAGACAGATGGAATGCGAGGCTGGAAAGATGGTGCAGGAGGAAGGGCTTTAGATTCCTGGGACACTGGGACTGGCTCTGGTGGAGATGGGACATGTACATGCCGGACAGGTTGCACCTGAACAGAGCCTGAGTTCCTTGCAGAACATTTTTTTTAGTGCTGTTGGGGAGAGTTTAAACTAACTCGCAGGGGTATGGGAACCAGGAGAGAATATTAGTGAGTAATACCAGGATGCACAAAAAACTGGGAGAGACAGATAGCACTGGAACTGAGAATAGTCAGTTATTAGGTGGGGTAAGAGTGAGGGAGAAAGTAATTAAGTTTAAATCAGGGTTATTGTGCATGTATGTGAATACACAGAGCGTGGTAAATAAGACTGGAGAATTACAGACGCAGATTGCCATGTGGAAGTATAATGCTATAACAGAGACCTGGCTCAGAGAAGGGCAGGGCTGGGTGTTAAATCTTCCTGGTGGTTAGGAGGTTTAGGAAAGGGGGAGGGGTGGCAGTATTGATTAAGGAGAGCATTGCAGTGTTGGGGAAAGGGGATGTCCCAGAGGGGTCAAGGACCGGATCAATTTGGCTAGAGCTAAGGAACGAAAAAGGTCCAATTACATTGCTCAGTGTGGCAATGGGCCACCAACTAGTGGGAATGATGTAGAGGGACAAATTTGCAAGGAAATTACAGAGAGTTGCAAAAATTATAGACTAGTTATAATGGGGGTCTTGTCTAAGTATAGACCGGGACAGTGATAGTGTAAAGGGCAGACAGGGGCAAGAGTTCCTAGAGGGTGTTCAGGAGAATGTTCTTCAGCAGTATCCAGGCCAACAAGGAAGGAGGCACTGCTAGACCTGGTTCTTGGGAATGAGGTGGGCCAAGTAGATCAAGTGTCAGTAGGAGAACAATTAGGAGACAGTGATCATTGTATCGTAAGGTTTAGAATGATTATAGAAAAGAACAAAGAACAGTCCAGAATAAGAATAATTAACTGGGGGAAAGCCAACTTCAATGGGGTAAGAATGGATCTGAGCCGAATAAATCGGAGCCAAAGGTTGACAAGAAAATGGTAGCTGAACAATGGGCTACCTTCAAAGAAAAGAGAGTTTGGGCAGAGTCAAAGGTATATTCCCTCAAAAGGGAAGGGTAGGCAAACAAACCCAGAGCTCCTTGGATGACAAAGGAGTTAGAAACTGAGATAAAGAAGAAAAGGTGTGTTTATGACAGGTGTCAGGTAGAAAATACAATTGAGAACCAGACTGAATATAGAAGGTTTAGGGGGGAGGTGCAAAAGCAAATAAGAGAATCAAAGAAATAAAAACAGAAAATGCTGGAAAAACTCAGCAGGTCTGGCAGCATCAGAGCTCTGAAGATGAGTCAAACGAACACTAAAAGTTAACTCTGTTTCCCTCTCCACAGATATTAACAGACCTGCTGAGTTTTTCCAGTATTTTCTGTTTTTATTTCAGATTTCCAACAGCTGCAGTATTTTGCTTTTCTATAAGAGAAGCAATGAGGGAGTTTAAAAGAGACCGGCAGCTACTATAAAAGGAAATGCCAATGTCATCTATCAGCATATCAATAGTAAAAGGAGCAGTAGGCCCAATTAGGGACCAAAAAGAGGATTTACACATGGAGGCAGAGGGTATAGCTGAAATATTAAATGAATACTTTGCCTCTGTCTTTACCAAGGCAGAACACGCTATCCAGGTCATGGTGAAAAAGAAAGTAATTCAGTCACTAGACGTGTTTAAAATCGATAAGGAGGAGGTATTGGATAGGCTGTCTATACTTAAATTGGAAAAGGCCCCTGACCAGGTGAGATGCATCCAGGATATTGAAGGAAGTGAGAGCGGAAATTGCAGGGGCGCTGACCATAATCTTTCAGTCTTCCCTAGACTCAGGGGAGGTGCCAGACGACTGGAGAATTGTAAACGTTACACCTTTGTCAAAAAAAGGTGTAAGGATAAGCCCAGAAGCTGCAAACCAGTCAGTTTAACTTTGGTGGTGGGAAAACTTCTAAAAACTATAATTCAGGACAGAATTAATAGTCACAGGGACAAATGCAGGTTAATTAAGGAGTGCCAGCATGGATTTCTTAAGGGAAAATCGTGCTTAACTAGCTTGCTGGAGTTTTTGCAAGAGATAATCGAGATGATTGATGAGGGTATTGCTGTTAATGTGGTGTACATGGACTTCCAAAAGGTATTCGATACAGAGCCACACAACAGACTTGTGAAAACAGTTATAGTTCATTGAATAAAAGGGACAGTAGCAACATGGATGCAAAATTGACTGAATGGCAGGAAATGAAGAGTAATAGTTAATGGATGCTTTTTGGGCTGGAGGAAGGTTTGTATTGGAGTTCCCCAGAAGTTAGTATTGGCACACTTGCTTTTCCTAATATATAATAATGACCTAGAGTTTGGTGTACAGGGAACAATTTCAAAATTAGCAGATGATACAAAACTGGGAAGCAATGTAAACTGTGAGGAGGACAGTGTAGAACTTCAGAAGAACATAGACACACTGGTGGAATGGGTGGACAGGTGGCAGATGAAGTTCAATACAGAGAAATGTGGGGTGATACATTTTGAGTGAAAGTACAAAATAAAAGATACAACTCTAAAGAGGGTGTAGGAGCAGGGGGATCTGGGTGTATATGTGCATAAGACATTAAAGGTGGCAGGACTGGTTTAAAGAGCAGTTAATAAAGCATACAGTACATGCATAGGGTACAAGAGCAAGGAGGTTATGCTGAACTTGTATAAGAAACTAGTCAGACCTCAGTTGGAGTACTGCGTACAGCTCTGGGCTCTGTGTTTTAGGAAGGATGTGATTGAACAGAGTGCAGAAGAGGTTTAGGAGAATGGTTCCAGGGATAAAGCACTTCAGTTATGAAGCAAGGTTGGAGAAGTTGGAACTGTTTTCCTTGGAGAAAAGAAGGCTGATATTCAAAATCACGAGGGGTCTGAACAGATAGGGAGAAAACTGTTCCCACTCAAAACAAGCAAAAGCAATATGAGAAAAACCTTTTTCACACAGTGAATGGTTAGGGTTTGGAATACACTGCCTGAGTGTATGGTGGAGGCAGGGTCAATTGAGGTAGTCCAGAGAGAATGAGATATTTATTTGAAAAGAAACAATGTGCAAGGTTACGGGGAGAAAGCAGCAGGATGGCACTAGATTGAATGCTCATTCAGAGAGAGCCAGTGCAGACATGCTGGGCCGAATGGCCTCCTTCTGCATTGTAACAATTCTGTGAGCTGCTTCAGTCCATTAAAGTAGTTATCCCTTATCGTGGGACAAAACTTCCATCCAAGTTCCCCAACCTCCTGTTGTAATTTGCACATAAACCCCAGGGAAATGTGCAAACAATCACCTGCTGAAATTAGAACAGGAGATCTGAAGAAGCCTGCAGAAATGTACAAGCGCTGGTTTCTGCACCCCCCGCTACTTTCCTTGTGTTTTTTGTGCTGCTTCCCATTGCTTTGACATTTTCAGATTCTGGGGACTCAATTGTCGTCATCTTACTCTGAACACCTCTATCTCTCACCAGGATGTCCTCCGGCAGCAGTGTCTTTGTCTAACAACAATTAGAATTTCTCTCTGAAATCACGAAGCATTGGCTTTTAGCAATTTGCACTTAGCTCCCTGGACTAAGACGAGGTGTGTGTGTGTTGGGGATGGGGGTGCAGGGGTGGTGTGTGTGTATGTGTGCGTTGGGGAGGGGGGTGCGGGGGTGGTGCGGGTGTATGTGTGTGTTGGGGAGGGGGGTGCGGGGGTGGTGTGGGTGTGACCTTTCCCTATGGGATGAGAGTTATGAACTCCATACTGGGAAACAGAGATTCTGTCTGTGTGGATTTCTCAATAGTTTGGGCGGGAGAACTTTGAACATGACAATAGGATTCAGATACCCAGCTGAGCAAAAGGTGACTCTGCCATTTTTGTCATGCGTCCCACATGATCCTATCATCTCACCCCCACCTCCACCCTCTTTTTTGGGGGGACAACCGATTCCCTGCAGCAAGGGTCCAGGTTCCTCCTCAATCAGAAAACCACCCATTTGTAGGGTTGTTCCTGTTCCCCACGATGAGGGAATCTCGGTCAGCATCAATGCTTAACAGAAAGCCACAGGCAGCAGTCTCATAATTTTCCAATACGTAAGGATCCCACGGCCAGAAAAGTAATTCTTTTTATCATTTAACAATTACCCTGTATTTGATTTTTAGTGAGCTGTTAACAGGTCACTCATACCCTTATCTCCTGCTCTCTGATTGGGATACTGGCTCCTTACCCTGCTCTCTATCTTTTTCTTGCTTATTTAGCTTTCAGTTTTCACTGGCAATGAAATGTTACATCAAAGCATGTTCCTGTTTATGTTTACAATTTTCACGGACTGCTGCATTATTTTTAGCTTTTCCTATTTTTGGTTTGAGAAGTCAGTGACTTCCCAGTCATTGTCAACCATGTCACAAGCCCAGTTAGCATTCTGAGATTGAGCCTATGAGCTCAATCGCTGAGATTGCTAAAGCAGAAATTTGACTTGGGACCTTTGCAAACTTTGGAGTACTGGACTGTATACCAGAATTCCCAGCAAGGAACACCACCCAAAAACTCAGGACATCACTCCAGAACAAGGAATGGTATTCTCAGCAAGGCACACCACGCTAAAACACAGAACTTATCAGGAAAGTTATAGGTCATGGAATAAAAGGGATGGTAGCAATGTGGATACAAAATTGGCTGAGGAATAGGAAGCAGAGAGTAATGGTTAAAGGGTATTTTTCAGGCTGGAAGATGATTTGTAATGGAGTTCCCCAGGGGTCGGTATTGGAACCCTTGCTTTTCCTGATATATATAAATGATCTAGATCTTGGTGTGCAGGGGATAATTTCAAAACACAAAACACAAGACACAAAACTTGAAGAATTGTAAACTGTGAGGAGGACAGTGTAGGACTTCAAAAGGACATTGACACATTGGTGGAGTGGACAGAAAGGTGGCAGATGAAGTTCAATGTGGAGAAGTGTGAGGTGATACACTTTGGTGCAAAGAGCATGGAGAGACAGTATAAAATAAAGGATACTATTCTAAAGGGTGTGCAGGAGCAGAGAGACCTGGGTGTATACGTACATAAGTCATTAAAGATGGCAGGACAGGTAGAGAGAGCTGCTCCAAAAGCATACAGTATTCTAAGCTTCATTAATAGGGGCAGAGAGTATAAGAGCAGGGAGGTTATGATGAACTTATATAAGACTTATATTAGAACTTATATTAGACCTCAGCTGGAATTTGTGTACAGTTCTGGGCGCCACACTATAGGAAGTATATGAACGCATTGGAGAGAGTGCAGAGGAGGTTTACGAGAATGGTTCCAGAGATGAGAAACTTCAGTTATGAGGATAGATTGGAGAAGTTGGGACTGTTTTCCTTGAAGAGGAGAAGGCTAAGAGGAGACTTGATAGAAGTTTTCAAAATCATGAGGGGCTGGATATAGATAGGGAGAAACTGTTCTCGCTCGTGAACAGATCAATAACCAGAGGACACAGTTTTAAAGTGTTTTGCAAAAGAAGCAACTGTGAGGTGAGAGAAAACTTTTCCACACAGCGAGTAGTTAGGGTTTGGAATGTGCTGCCTGGAAGTGTGGTGGAGGCAGGTTCAATTGAGACATTCAAGAGGGCATTGGATGATTATTTAAATAGAATCAATGTGCAGGGTTACGGGGAAAAGGCAGGAAATTGGCTCTAAGTTCAGATGCTCAGAAGGGCCGGTGCAGACACAACGGGCCGAATGGCCTCCTTCTGCACTGTATCAGTTCTGTAATCCTGTGACATCACTCCAAAACAAGGAACAGTATTCCTGGCAAGGAACACCGCTCCTACATAGCAGGGCTGGGAAATCACAGATGGAGAAAAAAGATTTTTCCATGTAACTAAACTAATGGACGGGTGTGAGGCAGCACTCACTCAACTGAGTATCACAGAATCACAAAATCACACAGTGCAGAAGAGGCCCTTCGGCCCATCGAGTCTGCACCGACACGTGAGAAACACCTGACCTACCTACCTAATCCCACTTACCAGCACTTGGCCCGTAGCCTTGAATGTTATGATGTGCCAAGTGCTCATCCAGGTACTTTTTAAAGGATGTGAGGCAACCTGCATCCACCACTCTCTTCTACAAAAGGGTTAATATTTTATATAAATTTTATATAAATTTTAATAGTTGCCAATTAATATAACAGAGAAGAGTTGCTTTGCTCTGGCAGATTCCATGCAAACCAATCAATCACAGACACAAGTTCCTTCTACATGTGGTGTTCCACAGGGCTCAGTGTTGGGGCCTTTGCTGTTTGTTGTATATATTAATGATTTAGACTTAAATGTGGGAGGCAGGATCAGCAAATTTGCAGATGACGCAAAAATTGGTCGTGTAGTTGGTAGTGAAGAGGATAGCTGTCGACTCCAGAATGATAGCAATAGTTTGGTTGAGTGGGCGGAGAAGTGGCAAATGGAATTCAATCTGGAAAAGTGTGAGGTAATGAGGTAATCTAGAGAGGACAAACAAAGAAAGGGAATACTCAATAAACAGAAGGATATTGAGAGGGGTTGAGGAAGTGAGAGACCTTGGAGTGAATGTCCACAGGTCCTTGAAGGTGGCAGCACAGGTGGACAAGGTGGTAAGGAAAGCATATGGAATGCTGGTTAGGCCACAGCTGGAATTTTGTACAGTTCTGGTCACCACATTACAGGACATAATTGCTCTAGAGAGAGTGCAGAGGAGATTTACAAGAATGTTGCCAGGTATTGAAAATTGTAGCTATGAGGAAAGATTGGATAGGCTGGCATTGTTTTCCTTAGAACAGAGGAGGCTGAGGGCTGACCTAATAGATGATCAAAATTATAAGGGGCCTGGATAGGGTGGACAGGAAAGATTTGTTTCCCCCTGGCTGAGGGGTCAATTACCAGGGGGCAGAGATTTAAGGTGATTGGTAGAAGGATTAGAGGGGACATGAGGAAAACCTTTTTCACCCAGAGGGTGGTGGGTGTCTGGAATTCACTGCCTAAGTTGGTGGTTGAGGCTGAAGTGCTCAACACATTTAAAAGGTACCTGGACCTGCAGCTGAAGCACTGAAACCTGCAAGGCTATGGACCAGGTGCTGGGAAGTGGGATTAAAATGAGCGGCTAGTTTCTTTTTTCTCTTTTTGGCCGGTGCAGGCACAATGGGCTGAATGGCCTTTTTCCACACCGTAGCTTTTCTATGGTTCTATTGTCTCAAGTAACCAACAAACTACTTAACAGTGCACAACTTTGGCAAAGCGCCAAGTTCAAAAAGCTGCGGGCTGTCAGGGGTTGCATTATGGAATTCAGGGGGTGATGGGGGGGTGGGGGTGGGTGGTGGGTGTTGGCAGTTGGGGGTTGGTGCAGAAAATAGGAGGATTTGTGAATCCCTCTTTGGGAGAAACAGTTAACTACAAGAACAAGAATCTGTGGAATTTATCAGGACAGAGATTGCTAAAGGCTGATTAGATTGGACTGCTGCACAAATCGACTGATATGTTTCATATTAATCATACCCACCTTAATTTATACAATATATCATTACAAATTGATTGTGCACAAGTGTTTAACAGCTCATGTTGAGACAATGCAATGCTCAAACAAAAAATGCTTTGGTCTTTAATATTAAATCTATTGTTTCCACTGAAGATGGAGAAGCAAGTGCTGTACAGTGTGCAGCTAGAGAGAATAAACAGCACAGCACTGACCACCTCATACACTTCAAGCAAACAGATAAAGAAATCTGGCACATGAAACTGACAAAGAAGCACACAGTAAAGCATGAGGCACTGGGAATGCAGATCCAACAGAGGTGTGGTTACAAATTAAGGGGCAAGCAGGCGCAGGGTATAGCGGTACACTAAATTAATCTCCTGGAATGCTTTCCAATGAAGTATGTTAACACATGAACTGTGTTCTGCGATAATTTGGATCCATACTTTATAAACAAAGCAGTGAAAGGCACGTGCAGGTTAAACCATAATGGTTGGTGTTACTTGAGTGGACATGCAGCCAGGAGAGAAGGATTTGAGAATTCATCATTGGCCTCTGTTCTCTGTTTGGAGAAGTTAGTGAACATGGTGAGGACATGGCCCAGGGTTTCCTCCTTGGGTACAACCCGAAATTTAACCCAAAACGTAGCCAATGTTGAGCCCCTTTTGTTGATGTTGAGTTACACCTAAGCATCCTTTTAATCTCATGAGAATATGCCCAAATTTAAAATAGGCATAATTCAGTGTAAGCAATTGAAGACTAAGGAAATGCGGTAAATTTATTCTGAGTCCTAAGAGCTAGCTTTAAACTCGTTGAACCATCATTCTTGTGCGTCAAATGCAGGATGTGTAAGGAGCTGCTATTGGGAACGTTTTCAATTTTTCATGTGACTTATGCTTGTGCCATGAAGATCCATTCAACAGAACAGAAAATACAGAGCAGCTCTCAGTGCGGTTAAACCTGGAGGCATGTACAGGCTAACAATCACAACTATTTTGACATGTTCAGGCAGTTGACTGCCCCTGACAGGTTCTGTTGCTTCTACTGTTGTTAGGTGGATCTGATTGTTTTGGACACCTCCACAAGCTGCAGCATCAACTCTTTTCCATTGTCAGGTTAGGCCCTGCAGGATCGTTGTCATTGGTAACAAATCAGCAATGTGAAGGCAGATTTAAATATTCTTTTGATCAAGATTCAATACAGGTAGAGCAGCGCTTCCCAAAACCTTCTCCCAGTGTGACCCCATTTTAATGCCCCAGACTCTGCATGACCCCAGAGTAAAAGTTTGGGGAGCCTAAGAGTTGTTGGCTGGGGTGTAGGTGTGGGTTGGGGGGAGTGGGTGGAGGTGACCGGCATTTATCTGCTAAGTGGTGGGTTGGGGGGTGGGCTGAGGGGGAGGTTCTAGCCGGGTTGAACATGGTGGGAGGTGATTAAACTGCAGGGTTTTTAAAGCAAACACCCACCTTTTCGCAGCCTTTTTTTTTGCAGCAGCAGCCAGGTCTCAAAGATCTGTCCGTTAGGTCATACCCAGCAAGGGAAAACAGCGTGAGGATCTAAAGGGGTCTCGCAGCTGTGAGCATTCAGTCCTAGCTCCTTGGCAGCTATTGCTGCCTCAGAGCTCTTGACCCCAAAATCTCCTGACACCCCACACACACCCACCCCCACCACCACCACCCTGACCCCCCAACTATAGTCTGGGCAGCCGTGAAGTAGAGGAAAATCAGTGCAGGAAGAATTTCAGCAAAGTATTTAAGCTGGTTTTAATTGTGCTCTCTTTCAAGAGCAGAAAGGACATGAAATAGTGACATTGGCAATATTATTGCTTATTGTATGTTTATTTTAAATGTTTAATTAATTACCGAGTAGAATTTGGTATGAAAGTGTTCATCTGATGGTGACTTCTAACCTTCATTGTTTCGACCACTTTTCATCTTTTTAAGGCCAGAGGAAGAAATCACATTGGCATCGATTTCATATCCATTTGTGTTCAGGTAGAGATTGATGTACAGTTTTGGGAGACTGGTGGTTTCATTCAACTTAATGGCAATGATCTCTTTCTGATCCAGTGCGTTCTTACATACTTTCATTCCCCAAGATCACGGATTTAACAGTTCACTGCACAGCAACAGTTCCTTATCTTCCTAAAGCTTAGCATGGTTGACTGTGTCCAAGTGCAGATGCAACACTGTTGATCTAATTAACCAGAATAATTTCTCTCCATGCTAATCTACAGCCAGTGAAAGGATTCTCTCCCCTGCATCCTCCTCTTTTTCCATATTGTTACCTGAATTCCCAGGTGACCTGGTCTCAGACTGCCCATATTGGTGTGTTAGTCTCTTTTAAAAGTTTTACTGCAGTGTCAGAATCCAGCCAAAACTGACTCTTCTTTCTTCTCTTGTCCAGACTAGCTTGCCAATGCCTCCTACTGAGTTCCAGTCAACCTGCTGAGTTTTTCCAGGTAATTCTGTTTTTGAATTGTAACAGTAGCAGTAGGAGAAGTTTCTAAAATGCCAATTTACCTTCCATTGCCCCTAGCATATTGGGCTTTAGACATCTGCAACTCAGTACACACCTCACAGCTGTGTTTAACCCTTTAAAGTTTTCTTTCGCTGAAAGCACATCTTAAAGAAATTCCGATTTAGACCTTTATAGTGTGGGAAAATGGTCAAAGTATCATAAAATGAGACATCTTATCCTCCCACTAGATATGGGCTTAATTTGATCTAGATAAGGAAAAACTATCCAGGGGTGAACAAGAAACTTTGTTGGAAAAACTCAGTGAAGTTCGGTCGAAGGGTTATGAGGACTCGAAATATCAACTCTTTTCTTCTCCGCCGATGCTGCCAGACCTGCTGAGTTTTTCCAGGTAATTCTGTTTTTGTTTTGGATTTCCAGCATCCACAGTTTTTTTGTTTTTATTAATAAACTTTGTTGGGTTTTTTTGACAGCCACATACCAAGTGACTCAGTCATGGGCATCTCTCATGTCAGAACTGCCACCCATGGTATGTCATATGTAATATAAGCCATGTTAGCTCACCTGTCATGTCCTAATGCCACGTTTAGATGTATATTCATGTCACAAATGTGTGGATTTTCTTAATTTTAATTTTAATTGGAAATGAGGCAGTGGCTGCTAACCAACAGCTCAACGTACAAGAATCATTTGTTAACAGTTACAACAATGGAAATATCTCTTGCATGAAAATGTGTTTATTAATTAACTACATATTCTTGGCCTTAAAAACTGTTTTGTCCCCATAGTTCATTTCTAAAATACATGGGCAACTGTAGGTAGGGATCTTGTGGTGTAGTGGGTAGCATTCTTCCCCTGAACTAGGAGCCGCAGGTTCAAGTCCCACTCAGGACTTGATGGCCAAGGAAGGTGCATTGATTATGTGGCCAAACAGGCCAAACAATATGCCTATGGAAAGCAGTAAGAATGGGAAAGTCTCCTGGTCAGCCAGAACCAGCAGAAGGCATTGGCAAACCACTGCAGTACCTTGTCAAACATTACCATGGACAACACATGGAAGTCTAGTTCCAATGCCCTCTTAGGTACCTAGAGAGAGAGAGAGTAACTGTAATGTGTCAACATTCTCACCTCTGTTTAGCAACTGCCAATGTGAAAGTTGTGTAAATTGGACCATTTTTAATTCAATAATCAGAAAACAGCAAGTCAGGGTGATTGTTGGTGTTTTGGGTATAAGTCTGGGATTATCAAAAAAAAATCCTGTTCCCAGAAATTGGAAACAAAGCCTGGTTGGGTGAACTGCTGCAAATCTGTTCAGAGAGATCTATAAAGATCTCAGAATGTAGCCATCTATTTGTGTGCAAACTTTTACCTGACGAAGGGGTAGTCAATTTCCAAATATCTCTTTCTTTTTCCCATGGTAGATTACTGCACCTTCATGTTATTACAGGATGCTAATTGGAAGTACCTTTGTCAAAAATGTCACCAAGTCTCAGCACTGTTTATATCTGCATTCTCATCTTAAAATCCTTTTGTCACTTGCCACTAGAAGTGCTGAGGGCCCAGTGTGTGCCCCTCCTCCTCCTACAGCGACAGTGAAGGAACGAGTCTAGTGTAACTGAAGGGGCACAATGAACCATCTATTCTCATGGATTAATCTAATTGTATAAACCATGATCAGAATCAGCGTTTTGGCTTTCCAGCAATGATGTCATGAAGAGCTTTGATAGAGTGGCAGGAGGGTCAATAACAAAAGGACACACATTTTAAGAGATTGGCAAAAGAATCAGAGGCTTTTCTAAAGAGCTAGCAGAGGCATGTTGGGCCAAATGGCCTTCTTCTGAACTGCAGCATTCCATGTCCCATTTACGTAGCTTTGGCTACTGATCCTATACAGATGCTTGCTGCTGACATTGCCCAGGCCAAACTAAATCAGATCCCTAGGCTCTACAAGGGTTCTGTACACATCATTGAGAGACGATGCCATAATATTTATAGTTAAACATCTGAGTGATTTGCAGTTAATCCAGGAATCACTAAGGATTCAATTGTAGCTGGATCCCATCCCCTTCGAAGTGGGTTCAATATGCAGGTAGACTGGGAAAATCAGGTTGGTAGTGGATCCCAAGAAAAGGAATTTGTGGAATGTCTACGAGATGGCTTTTTGGAACAGCTTGTGGTGGAGCCCACTAGGGAACAGGCAATTCTAGATTTAGTGATGTGTAATGAGGCAGATTTGATAAGGGAGCTTAAGGTGAAGGAACCCTTAGGAGGAAGTGACCATAATATGATAGAATTTACCCTGCAATTTGAGAGGAAAAAGCTGGAATCAGATGTAACGGTATTACAGTTGAATAAAGGCAACTACAGAGGCTTGAGGGAGGAGCTGGCCAGAATTGACTGGGAGATGAGCCTAGCAGGAAAGACAGTGGAACAGCAATGGCAGGAGTTTCTGGGAGTAATTTGGGAGACACAGCAAAAATTCATCCCTAGGAAGAAGAAGCATACTAAAGGGAGGATGAGGCAACCATGGCTGACAAGGGAAGTCAAGGACAGCATAAAAGCTAAAGAGAAAGCATACAATGTGGGGAAGAGCAGTGGATTGGGAACTGGGATTGGGAATGGGGATTGGGAAGCCTAACAAAGACTAACAGAGGACAACTAAAAAAGAAATAAGGAGGGAGAAGATTAAATATGTGGGTAAACTAGCCAGTAATATACAAGAAGATTGCAAGAGTTTTTTTTAGATATATAAAGGGTAAGAGAGCAGAAAAAGTGGACATTGGGCCGCTGGAAAATGACGTTGGAGAAGTAGTAGTGGGGAACAAAGAAATGGCAGAGGAACTGAATATGTACTTTGCGTCAGTCTTCACGGTGGAAGACACGAGTCACATCCCCAAAGTTCAAGAGAGTCGGGGTGCAGAGGTGAGTATGGTGGCCATTACCAAGGAGAAGGTGCTAGGAAAACTGAAAGGTCTGAAGGTGCATAAATCACCTGGACCAGATGGATTACATCCCAGAGTTCTGAAGGAGATAGCTGAAGAGATAGTGGAGGCGTTAATGGTGATCTTTCAGGAATCACTGGAGTCAGGGAGGGTCCCAGAGGACTGGAAAATCGCTAATGTAATCCCCCTGTTTAAGAAGGGAGTGAGGCAAAAGACAGGAAATTACAGGCCGATTAGCCTGACCTCAGTCGTTGGTAAGATTTTAGAGTCCATTATTAAAGATGAGATTTCAGGATACTTGGAAGTGCATGGTAAAATAGGGCAAAGTCAGCATGGTTTCATCAAGGGGTGGTCATGCCTGACAAATCAGTTAGAATTCTTTGAGGAGGTAATGAGTAGGTTAGACAAAGGAGAGCCAATGGATGTTATCTACTTGGACTTCCAGAAGGCCTTTGACAAGGTGCCGCACAGGAGGCTGCTCAGTAAGATAAGAGCCCATGGTGTTAGAGGCAAGGTACTAGCATGGATAGAAGATTGGCTGTCTGGCAGGAGGCAGAGAGTGGGGATAAGGGCGTCCTTCTCAGGATGGCGGCTGGTGACTAGTGGAGTTCCGCAGGGGTCAGTGTTGGGACCACAACTTTTCACTTTATACATTAATGATCTAGATGAAGGAACCGAGGGCATCCTGGCTAAGTTTGCAGATGATACAAAGATAGGTGGAGGGATAGGTAGTATTGAGGAGACAGGGAGGCTGCAGAAGGATTTGGACAGGTTAGGAGAATGGGCAAAGAAGTGGCAGATGGAATACAATGTGGGGAAGTGTGAGGTCATGCACTTTGGTAGGAAGAATAGAGGCATAGACTATTTTCTGAATGGGGAGAGAATTCAAAAATCTGGAGTGCAAAGGGACTTGGGAGTCCTAGTCCAGGATTCTCTTAAGGTTAACTTGCAGGTTGAGTCGGTAATTAGGAAGACAAATGCAATGTTGGCATTTATTTCGAGAGGACTAGAATATAAAAGCAGGGATGTGCTGCTGAGGCTTTATAAGGCTCTGGTCAGACCACATTTAGAATATTGTGAGCAATTTTGAGCCCCGTATCTCAGGAAGGATGTGCTGGCCCTGGAGAGGGTCCAGAGGAGGTTCACGAGAACGACCCCAGGAATGAAAATCTTAACATATGAGGAACGTTTGAGGACTCTGGGTCTCTACTCGATGGAGTTTAGAAGGATGAGGGGGGATCTGATTGAAACTTACAGAATACTGAAAGGCCTGGATAGAGTGGATGCGGGGAAGATGTTTCCATTAGTAGGAGAGACTAGGACCCGAGGGCACAGCCTCAGAGTAAAGGGAAGACCTTTTAGAACAGAGATGAGGAGAAACTTCTTTAGCCAGAGAGTGGTGAATCTATGGAATTCATTGCCACAGAAGGCTGTGGAGGCCAGGTCATTGAGTGTATTTAAGACCGAGATAGATAGGTTCTTGATTGGTAAGGGGATCAAAGGTTATGGGGAGAAGGTGGGAGAATGGGGTTGAGAAACTTATCAGCCATGATTGAATGGCGGAGCAGACTCGATGGGCCGAATGGCCTAATTTCTGCTCCTATGTCTTGTGGTCTTATGGTTAGCGTGCAGCCATTCTGAAGTCTAGCTCTACATTCTATTCTCAGAACAAAGAAAGGGTATTTCCCACTTTCTGGCCCCTGATCCAGCAACAACTCTTCTGTAATGTTCTTGCCTTCAGTATGCTCACTGTAGTCCTTCAGCATGCTCACGCTAGTCCTTCAGTATGCTCACTCTAGTCCTTCAGCATGCTCACTCTAGTCCTTCAGCATGCTCACTAGTCCTTCAGCATGCTCACTCTAGTCCTTCAACATGCTTACTCTAGTCCTTCAGCATGCTCACTCTAGTCCTTCAGCATGCTCACTCTAGTCCTTCAGCATGCTCACTAGTCCTTCAGCATGCTCACTCTAGTCCTTCAACATGCTTGCTCTAGTCCTTCAGTATGCTCACTCTAGTCCTTCAGTATGCTCACTCTAGTCCTTCAGCATGCTCACTCTAGTCCTTCAGCATGCTCACTCTAGTCCTTCAGTATGCTCACTCTAGTCCTTCAGCATGCTCACTCTAGTCCTTCAGCATGCTCACTAGTCCTTCAGCATGCTCACTCTAGTCCTTCAGTATGCTCACTCTAGTCCTTCAGCATGCTCACTCTAGTCCTTCAGCATGCTCACTCTAGTCCTTCAGCATGCTCACTAGTCCTTCAGCATGCTCACTCTAGTCCTTCAACATGCTTGCTCTAGTCCTTCAGTATGCTCACTCTAGTCCTTCAGTATGCTCACTCTAGTCCTTCAGCATGCTCACTCTAGTCCTTCAGCATGCTCACTCTAGTCCTTCAGCATGCTCACTCTAGTCCTTCAGTATGCTCACTCTAGTCCTTCAACATGCTCACTCTAGTCCTTCAGCATGCTCACTCTAGTCCTTCAGCATGCTCACTCTAGTCCTTCAACATGCTTACTCTAGTCCTTCAGCATGCTCACTCTATTCCTTCAACATGCTTACTCTAGTCCTTCAGCATGCTCACTCTAGTCCTTCAGCATGATCACTCTAGTCCTTCAGCATGCTCACTAGTCCTTCAGCATGCTCATTCTAGTCCTTCAGCATGCTCACTTTAGTCCTTCAACATGCTTACTCTAGTCCTTCAGCATGCTCACTCTATTCCTTCAACATGCTTACTCTAGTCCTTCAGCATGCTCACTCTAGTCCTTCAGCATGCTTACTCTAGTCCTTCAGCATGCTCACTCTAGTCCTTCAGCATGCTTACTCTAGTCCTTCAGTATGCTCACTCTAGTCCTTCAACATGCTTACTCTAGTCCTTCAGTATGCTCACTCTAGTCCTTCAAAATGCTTACTCTAGTCCTTCAGTATGCTCACTCTAGTCCTTCAACATGCTTAATCTAGTCCTTCAGTATGCTCACTCTAGTCCTTCAAAATGCTTACTCTAGTCCTTCAGTATGCTCACTCTAGTCCTCCACAGTTGACTCAGATTGACGACTGGCCACCCCAGCTGACATTATCTCCCTGCCTGTGCTCCATCTTTGTTGCAGGGTGTGTGAGCTGGTGTACAGTAAAATTTGTAGATGTAAGTGCCTGAACCTTTTTGCTGGCTCTTGATGAATCAGCATTTGCCATCGGTTTATTCGTATTTGCCAATATTTATCTTGTTTCCACCCAGTGTTTTCTTCAAACCTTTTCGTCTGACACAAAGAAAACTCTTGAGCTACAACTTGATGATCCAGGCAACGATGAATGAAAACCATATTGTTTGGCCAGCTGTAACATGGAACAGTTTGGTGTTTGTACCTCTAAAAGCTTTTCTAATAGCTCTGCATGCTACATTTATAATATCTCTGCATGCTACATTTTCTAAACCGGGACATAAGGAAAATGGCACCATTTCTTGTACTTATTCTGTCCTTTTGTTTTTATTCGCATTGTCAGAGGCTAGACTGTATGTAATGGTTTATTACATTTTGCCAAGATATGAAGAGTACTCTGTTGAAAACTTAGATTTAAATAGGATATTGATTTGACCATTTCTTAAACGAGGGTTTTGATAGCTTTATTTCATGAACTCACACTGCAAATGGTAACAGTCCCGACCAGAAGCCATTTTTGAAACTACATTTCAGCTCCTGTTTATTTGTCAGGCAACAGAAAGTTCTGATCCCTGAGCTGGGATTCAGTGAGGTAGGTTTCAGCTATCAGATGCACGGTGACCAACAATCCCTTATTTTATGGGATCGTCCTGTACCTGAGTCCACTGTCCAATGCCCCAAGCTGTATGCTGCTGGGACGCTGTTTGTCCCATAATTCAGATCTTTAAATTTCATACATGCACAATACATGCTCTCCTCCCATTTCACACACTCACACAGCCCAGGCAGCAACCCCACCCTCTGCTCTCACAGCCCAGACAGCACCTCCACCCTCTGCTCTCACAGCCCAGACAGCACACCCACCCTCTGCTCTCACAGCCCAGACAGCACACCCACCCTCTGCTCTCACAGCCCAGACAGCACCCACACCCTCTGCTCTCACAGCCCAGACAGCACCCACAGCCTCTGCTCTCACAGCCCAGACAGCACCCACACCCTCTGCTCTCACAGCCCAGACAGCACTGACCCCTGTTCGTATGGACCCCCCATGGTAGCTGCCTGGGGGGGCTGTGGTGTGGGGGTGGGGAGAGGTCTTGTCTATCTTGAGAACAGGGCTTTATTCCCAGGTTGTCTGTAAGCTCTGGGCTGCCCATTGCCACCGGCCAAACCTGGGTCAGCCTGAGTTGTGTCCTACAGGATAGGTCCACTGGGATGAGGGAGCCAGGGGTGAGAAAAATACAGAGGTATCCTGAAGCTATATGTTAACCATGTGTCAGAGGCATGTCCTGGTCATAACTTTAAACATGGACTGCACTCAGTATGGAATTTTCTGGAATGGTATTTTGTTTGAAAAGGGACACTGGTAAGACTGTTAATATGGCTGCAGAGGGCCAGATGACTTTTGCTATTTTTGCCCAGACAAAGGATTAACTCCTGTCTGAAAATGCCTCTGGAAAGTTCTCAAATGCAGATGTGTTTCCCAGGTGTAAGGGAACCATCGTTACTAAGCTCAGTGAAAGTGAGCCATAGCTGTCCAGTGTGTCAGAGCTGTGAGGATGGAATAGCAAAGAAGGTTTTCCAGTGAACTAATCGTAGCTGGTATGCTGATGGGTCGTCAAACATCCCCCCCACTGTGTACCACTCACCCTGACTCCGACCCTTATGTGGACAATGGAAGGCACGAAATCTTGCCATCATGTGACCAAAACTGGCTGCAGATAAAAAGTCGACAGCAAGTGGTTGACTCTTAAGTGTCCTCTGAAATGGCCTTACGAGGCATTCGATTCGGGGTAATTAGGGATGGGCAACAGATGCTGACCTTGTCAGCATCACCCACGTCCCACAAAAGAATAAATTAGCCCAGCACTATTCTGGGTCCCCAGCATTAAATATGCTTCCCTTTGACAGAAACCCATAACATTAAACTTTATGGACCAAATCCTGCTCCCACGCTTAACTGATGCAACTTTGGCACAATTAATTAACTCATTAAATTTAATCTTGTTTTAAGATAGGAGAGAAACTATCTGACTACAAGGCAGGATCCCTGCGTGTGCAGCAACCATGTCTCAGTTAGTAGCACCCTGATCGCCAAGTCAGAGGTTAGTGGGTTCAAGTCACACTCCAGAGGCTTGAGCACAAAAACCCAGACTAGCATTCCAGTGAAATACTGACAAACTGCTGCTGCTGTCAGAGGTGCTAGGGCCCTGTGTGCTTGCCCAGGCGGACTTAAAATATTGCATGGCACCATCTTGAAGAAGAGCAGGGGAGTTATCCCTGGTGTCTTGTCCAATATTTATTCCTTTATCTATTTTTATATTGATGTTGATTATATGAACAATATCACATTGCTTTTTGTGGGAATTTGCTCTGTGAATTTGTTTCCAGAATTATTACAGGGAATGCGCTTCAAGAAGTGCTACATTTAATGAAAGCCCTTTAGGATGTTGTGAAAGTCGCTATATAAATGCAAGTCTTTCTTTCTTTCGTAGCAAGAGTAAGTAGGTCCAAATTATAAAACCACAAAGGAGAATGATCGAAGGTGGCGGAGAAGAAAAAGAGGAAGATTAGAGAAAATCAAATAAGATTTTGTTTATTCTTTCATGGGATGTGGGTGTCGCTGGCAAGACCGACATTTGTTGCCCATCCCTAAATGCCCTCTGAAATGTTCAGTTTAAGAGTCAGTCACATTCTTGTGGATGTGGAGCCAGACTGGGTGAGATGGGCAGATTTCCTTTCCTAAAGGACATTAGTGAATCAGATGGGTTTTTACAACAATCAATGATAGTCTCAGTGATGGCGACCATGAATCTATCTTTATATTCCAGATTTTCATTAATTGTATTTAATTTCCACCAGCTGCCATGGTGGGATTTGAACCCATGTCCCTCAAAACCATAGCCTAAGCCTCCTGCTTACAAGTAACATTCCCACTACATCATCATCACCCCTTAGTTAATAGATTTCATAAGATTTAAATATAGAAACATTTTTAAAAAATGACAAAATCCATGCTGTCAAATGAAAACTTATCCTCCCTGCCTTCTATATTGAACAACTCTTAGCTTGGTACCTTCAGAGTAGAAATTCAGCACAGATGTAATGTTTCCAAGGCAACAGAACCCACTGGATTTTCCTCCCTTTCCAGATTCTATAAGGTGCGTGTGATCCACTCGACCAGATTCCCTTCCTGCAAACCACCTATGTGATACTTAACACCCAGGCGATATAAATAAAAATACAGCTCATCATCTCTTGTCTCGGAGTAGAAGGTTGTTGATACCATATGATACCCTGAAATTCGACAACATTTTGTGCAACAACATTTAACAAAATAAGTTCTTCGAAATGCTTTGCTAAACAAAATTTGACTCAGAACCACAGAGGCTGATATTAGAAAAGGTAGGATTGGTCAAAAGTAAGGAGCATAGTAAAGGAGGAAGAGCAGGAGGTGTGGAGAGATTTAGCGAGGGAATTCCAGGGCTGAGGGTCTAGGCAACTGAAAACAAATTCACTAGTCATGCAGCAATGCAAATTGGGATTGCACAAGATGGCAGAATTGAAGCAGTGCAGGTATCTCAGAGGGTTGGAGGGGCTGGAGGAGGTTACAGAGATAGGGAGGAGTGTAGGGGCTGGAGGAGGTTACAGAGATAGGGAGGGGTGTAGGGGCTGGAGGAGGTTAGAGAGATAGGAAGGGGTGCAGGTGCAGGAGGAGGTTGCAGAGATAGGGAGGGGTGTAGGGGCTGGAGGAGGTTACAGAGATAGGGAGGGGTGTAGGGGCTGGAGGAGGTTACAGAGATAGGCAGGGGTGTAGGGGCTGGAGGAAGTTACAGAGATAGGGAGGGGAGTAGGGGCTGGAGGAGGTTACAGAGATAAGCAGGGGTGTAGGGGATGGAGGAGGTTACAGAGATAGGGACGGGTGTAGGGTCTGGAGGAGGTTACGCAGATAGGGAGCGGTGTAGGGGTTGGAGGAGGTAACAGAGATGGGAAGGGGTGTAGAGGCTGGAGGATGTTACAGAGATAGGGAGGGTTGTAGGGGCTGGAGGAGGTTACAGAGAGAGGGAGGGGTGTAGGGGCTGGAGGAGGTTACAGAGATAGGGAGGGCTGTTGGGGCTGGAGGAGTTTACAGAGATAGGGAGGGGTATAGGGGCTGGAGGAGGTTACAGAGATAGGGAGGGGTGTAGGGGCTGGAGGAGGTTACCGAGATAGGGAGGGGTATAGGGGCTGGAGGATGTTACAGAGATAGGGAGGGGGTGGTACGGGCTGGAGGAGGTTACAGAGATAGGGAGGGGTGTAGGGGCAGGAGGAGGTTACCGAGATAGGGAGGGGTATAGGGGCTGGAGGAGGTGACAGAGATAGGGAGGGGTGTAGTGGCTGGAGGAGGTTACAGAGATAGGGAGGGGTGTAGGGGCTGGAGGAGGTTACAGAGATAGGGAGGGGTGTCGGGGCTGGAGGTGGTTATAGAGATAGGGAGAGGTGTAGGGGCTGGAGGAGGTTACAAAGATAGGGAGGGGTGTAGGGGCTGGAGGAGGTTACAGAGATAGGGAGGGGTGTCGGAACTGGAGGAGGTTACAGAGATAGGGAGCGGTGTAGGGGCTGGAGGATGTTACAGAGATAAGGAGGGTTGAAGGTGTTGGAGGGGATGACAGAGATAGGGAGGGGTGTAAGGGCTGGAGGAGGTTACAGAGATAGAGAGGGGTGTACGGGCTGGAGGAGGTTAAAGAGATAGGGAGGGGTGTAGGGGCTGGAGGAAGTTACAGAGATAGGGAGGTGTGTAGGGGCTGGAGGAGGTTACCGAGATAGTGAGGGGTGATGTGGCTGGAGGAGGTTACAGACATAGGGAGGGGTATAGGGGCTGGAGGAGGTTACAGAGATAGGGAGGGGTATAGGGGCTGGAGGAGGTTACAGAGATAGGGAGGGGTATAGGGGCTGGAGGAGGTTACAGAGATAGGGAGGGGTGTACGGGCTGGAGGTGGTTACAGAGATAGGGAGTGGTGTACGGGCTGGAGGAGGTTACAGAGATGGGGAGTGGTGTACGGGCTGGAGGAGGTTACAGAGTTAGGGAGGGCTGTTGGGGCTGGAGGAGGTTACAGAGATAGGGAGGGGTGTAGGGGCTGGAGCAGTTTACCGAGATAGGGAGGGGTGTAGTGGCTGGAGGAGGTTACAGAGAAAGGGAGGGCTATAGGGGCTGGAGGAGGTTACAGAGATAGGGAGGGGTGTAGGGGCTGGAGGAGGTTACAGAGATAGGGAGGGGTGTAGGGGCTGGAGGAGGTTACAGACATAGGGACGGGTGTAGGGGCTGGAGGAGGTTACACAGATAGGGAGCGGTGTAGGGGTTGGAGGAGGTTACAGAGATAGGGAGGGGTGTATCGGCTAGAGGAGGTTACAGAGATAGGGAGGGGTGTAGGGGCTGAAGGAGGTTACAGAGATAGGGAGGAGTGTAGGGGCTGGTGGAGCATACAGAGATAGGGAGGGGTGTCGGGGCTGGAGGTGGTTATAGAGATAGGGAGGGTTGAAGGTGTTGGAGGGGATGACAGAGAGAGTGTGGGGTGAACGAGCTGAAGGAGGTTAAAGAGATAGGGTGGGGTGTAGGGGCTGGAGGAAGTTACAGAGATAGGGAGGTGTGTAGGGGCTGGAGGAGGTTACCGAGATAGTGAGGGGTGATGTGGCTGGAGGAGGTTACAGAGATAGGGAGGGGTATAGGGGCTGGAGGAGGTTACAGAGATAGGGAGGGGTAAAGGGGCTGGAGGAGGTTACAGAGAGAGGGAGGGGTGTACGGGCTGGAGGAGGTTACAGAGATAGGGAGTGGTGTACGGGCTGGAGGAGGTTACAGAGATGGGGAGTGGTGTACGGGCTGGAGGAGGTTACAGAGTTAGGGAGGGCTGTTGGGGCTGGAGGAGGTTACAGAGATAGGGAGGGGTGTAGGGGCTTGAGCAGTTTACCGAGATAGGGAGGGGTGTAGTGGCTGGAGGAGGTAACAGAGAAAGGGAGGGGTATAGGCGCTGGAGGAGATTACAGAGATAGGGAGGGGTGTAGGGGCTGGAGGAGGTTACAGAGATAGGGAGGGGTGTAGGGGCTGGAGGAGGTTACACAGATAGGGAGCGGTGTAGGGGTTGGACGAGGTTACAGAGATAGGGAGGGGTGTATCGGCTGGAGGAGGTTACAGAGATAGGTAGGGGTGTAGGGGCTGAAGGAGGTTACAGAGATAGAGAGGGGTGTACGGGCAGGAGGAGGTTACAGAGATAGGGAGGAGTGTAGGGGCTGGAGGAGGTTACAGAGATAGGGAGGGGTGTAGGGGCTGGAGGAGGTTAGAGAGGTAGGAAGGGGTGTAGGTGCAGGAGGAGGTTACAGAGATAGGGAGGGGTTTAGGGGCTGGAGTAGGTTACAGAGATAGGGAGTGGTGTAGGGGCTGGAGGAGGTTACAGAGATAGGGAGGGGTGTAGGGGCTGGAGGAGGTTCCAGAGATAGGGAGGGGGGGTACGGGCTGGAAGCGGTTACAGAGATAGGGAGGGCTGTTGGGGCTGGAGGAGGTTAGAGAGATAGGGAGGGGGGGGTACGGGCTGGAGGAGGTTACAGAGATAGGGAGGGGTGTCGGGGCTGGAGGTGGTTATAGAAATAGCGAGGGGTGTAGGGGCTGGAGGAGGTTACAGAGATAGGGAGGGGTGTAGGGGCTGGAGGAGGTTACAGAGATAGGGAGGGGTGTAGGGTCTGGAGGAGGTTACAGAGATAGGGAGGGGTATAGGGGCTGGAGGAGGTACAGAGATGGGGAGGAGTGTAGGGGCTGGAGGAGGTTACTGAGATAGGGAGGGGTGTAGGGGCTGGAGGAGGTTACAGAGATAGGAAGTTGTGTAGGGGCTGGAGGAGGTTACAGAGATAGCGTGCGGTGTAGGGGCTGGAGGAGGTTACAGAGATAGGGAGGGCTGTTGGGGCTGGAGGAGGTTACCGAGATAGGGAGGGGGGGTACGGGCTGGAGGAGGTTACAGAGATAGGGAGGGGTGTAGGGGCTGGAGGAGGTTACAGAGATAGGGAGGGGTGTAGGTTCTGGAGGAGGTTACAGAGATAGGGAGGGTTTTAGGGGCTGGAGGATGTTACAGAGAGAGGGAGGGGTGTAGTGGCTGGAGGAGGTTACAGAGATAGGGAGGGGCATAGGGGCTGGAAGAGGTTACAGAGATAGGGAGGGTTGTAGGGGCTGGAGGAGGTTACAGAGATAGGGAGGGGTGTAGGGCCTGGAGGAGGTTACAGATATAGGGAGGGGTGTAGGGACTGGAGGAGGTTACAGAGATAGGGAGGGGTTTAGGGTCTGGAGGAGGTTACAGAGATAGGCAGGGGTGTCCGGGCTGGAGGTGGTTATAGAAATAGGGAGGGGTGTAGGGGCTGCAGGAGGTTACACAGATATGGAGGGGTGTAGGGGCTGGAGGAGGTTACAGAGATAGGGAAGGGTGTAGGGCTGGAGGAGGTTACAGAGTTAGGGAGTGGTGTAGGGGCTGGAGGAGGTTACAGAGATAGGGAGGGGTATAGGGGCTGGAGGAGGTTACAGAGATAGGGAGGGGTGTAGGAGCTGGAGAAGGTTACCGAGATAGGGAGGGGTGTAGGGGCTGGAGGGGGTTACAGAGATAGGGAGAGGTGTAGGAGCTGGAGGAGGTTACAGAGATAGGGAGGGGTTAGGGGGTGGAGGAGGTTACAGCGATAGGGAGGGGTGTAGGGGCTGGAGGAGGTTACAGAGATAGGGAGGGGTGTAGGGGCTGGAGGAGGTTACAGAGATAGGGAGGGGTGTAGGGGCTGGAGGAGGTTACGGAAATAAGGAGGGTTGAAGGTGTTGGAGGATGTTACTGAGATAGGGAGGTGTTTCGAGGCTGGAGGGGATTACATATATAGGGAGGATTGTAAGGGCTGGAGGAGGTTACAGAGATCGGGAGGGGTGTAGGGGCTGGAGGAGGTTACAGAGATAGGGAGCGGTGTAGGGGCTGGACGAGGTTAAAGGGATAGGAAGGGGTGTAGGGTTTGAGGAGCTTATAGAGATAGGGAGGGTTGTAGTGGCTGGAGGAGGTTACAGAGATAGGGAGGGGTGAAGTGGCTGGAGGAGGTTACGGAGATAGGGAGCGTTGGAGGGGCTGGAGGAGTTTACAGAGAGAGGGAGGGGTGTAGGGGCTGGAGGAGGTTACAGGGATAGGGAGTGGTGTACGGACTGGAGGAGGTTACAGAGATAGGGAGGGCTGTTTGGGCTGGAGGATGTTACAGAGATAGGGAGGTGTGTAGGGGCTGGAGGAGGTTAACGAGATAGGGAGTGGTATCGGGGCTGGAGGAGGTTACAGAGATAGGGAGGGGTGTAGTGGCTGGAGGAGGTTACAGAGATAGGGAGGGGTATAGTGGCTGGAGGAGGTTACAGAGATAGGGAGGGGTGTAGGGGCTGGAGGAGGTTACAGAGATAGGGAGTAGTGTAGGGGCTGGAGGTGGTTACAGAGATAGGAAGGGGATTAGGGGCTGGAGTAGGTTACAGAGATAGGGAGAGGTGTACGGGCTGGAGGAGATTATGGAGATAGGGAGGGTGGAAGGGGCTGGAGGAGTTTACAGAGATAGGGAGGGGTGTTGTGGCTGGAGGAGGTTACAGAGATAGGGAGTGGTGTAGGAGATGGAGGAGGTTACAGAGATAGGGAGGGGTTTCGAGGCTGGAGGAGGTTACAGAGATAGGGAGGGTTGTAGGGGCTGGAGGAGGTTACAGAGAGAGGGAGGGGTGTAGGGGCTGGAGGAGGTTACAGAGATAGGGAGGGCTGTTGGGGCTGGAGGAGGTTTGAGAGATAGGGAGGGGGGGGGTACGGGCTGGAGGAGGTTACAGAGATGGGGAGGGGTGTAGGGGCTCGAAAAGGTTACCGAGATAGGGAGGGTTATAGGGGCTGGAGGAGGTTTCAGAGATAGGGAGGGGTGTAGGAGCTGTAGGAGGTTACAGAGATAGGGAGGGATTAGGGGCTGGAGGAGGTTACAGAGATAGGGAGGGGTTAGGGGGTGGAGGAGGTTACAGCGATAGGGAGGGGTGTAGGGGCTGGAGGAGGTTACAGAGATAGGGAGGGGTGTACGGGCTGGAGGAGGTTACAGAGAGAGGGAGGGGTGTAGGGGCTGGAGGAGGTTACGGAAATAAGGAGGGTTGAAGGTGTTGGAGGATGTAACAGAGATAGGGAGGGGTTTTGAGGCTGGAGGGGATTACATATATAGGGAGGATTGTATGGGCTGGAGGAGGTTACAGAGATAGGGAGGGGTATAGGGGCTGGAGGAGGTTACACAGATAGGGAGCGGTGTAGGGGTTGGAGGAGGTTACAGACATAGGGAGGGTTGTATGGGCTGGAGGAGGTTACAGAGATAGGGAGTAGTGTACGGGCTGGAGGAGGTTACAGAGATAGGGAGGAGTGTAGGGTCTGGAGGAGGTTACAAAGATCGGGAGGGGTGTAGGCGCTGTAGGAGGTTAGAGAGATAGGAAGGGGTGTAGGTGCAGGAGGAGGTTACAGAGAGAGGGAGGGGATTAGGGGCTGGAGTAGGTTACAGAGATAGGGAGTGGTGTAGGCGCTGGAGGAGGCTACAGAGATAGGGAGGGGTGTAGGGGCTGGAGGAGGTTACAGATTTAGGGAGGGGTGAAGGGTCTGGAGGAGGTTACAGAGATAGGGACGGGAGTAGGGGCTGGAGGAGGTTACACAGATAGGGAGCGGTGTAGGGGTTGGAGGAGGTTACAGAGATAGGGAGGGCTGTTGGGGCTGGAGGAGGTTACAGAGATAGGGAGGGTGGGTACGGGCTGCAGGAGGTTACAGAGATAGGGAGGGGTGTAGGGGCTTGAGAAGGTTACCGAGATAAGGTGGGTTATAGGGGCTGGAGGAGGTTTCAGAGATTGGGAGGAGTGTAGGGGCTGGAGGAGGTTACAGAGATAGGGAGGGTTATAGGGGCTGGAGGAGGTTTCAGAGATTGGGAGGAGTGTAGGGGCTGGAGGAGGTTACAGAGATAGGGAGGGGTGTACGGGCTGGAGGCGGTTACAGAATTAGGGAGGGCTGTTGGGGCTGGAAGAGGTTACAGAGATAGGGAGGGGTATCGGGGCTGGAGGAGGTTACAGAGTTAGGGAGGGGTATAGGGGCTGGAGGTGGTTATAGAGATAGGGAGGGGTGTTGTGGTTGGAGGAGGTTACAGAGATAGGGAGGGGTGTATGGGCTGGAGGAGGTTACAGAGATAGGGAGTATTGTAGGGGCTGGAGGAGGTTACAGAGATATAGAGGGGTGTACGGGCTGGAGGAGGTTACAGGAATAGGGAGGAGTGTAGGGGCTGGAGGAGGTTACAGAGATCGGGAGCGGTGTAGGGGCTGGAGGAGGTTACCGAGATAGGGAGGGGTTTAGGGGCTGGAGTAGGTTACAGAGATAGGGAGTGGTGTCAGGGCTGGAGAAGGTTACAGAGATAGGGAGGGGTGTAGGGGCTGGAGGAGGTTACAGAGTTAGGGAGGGGTGTAGGGGCTGGAGGAGGTTACAGAGATAGGGAGGGGTGTAGGGGCTGGAGGAGGTTACAGATATAGGGACGGGTGTAGGGGCTGGAGGAGGTTACACAGATAGGGAGCGGTGTAGGGGTTGGAGGAGGTTAGAGAGATAGGGAGGGTTGTAGGGGCTGGAGGAGGTTACATGAGAGGGAGGGGTGTAGGGGCTGGAGGAGGTTACAGAGATAGGGAGTGGTGTAAGGGCTGGAGGAGGTTACAGAGTTAGGGAGGGGTGTAGGGTCTGGAGGAGGTTAACGAAATAGGGAGGGGTATAGGGGCTGGAGGAGGTTACAGAGATAGGGAGGCGTGTAGTGGATGGAGGAGGTTACAGAGATAGGGAGGGGTATAGGAACTGGAGGAGGTTACAGAGATAGGGAGGGGTGTAGGGGCTGGAGGAGGTAACAGAGATAGGGAGGGGTGTAGGGGCTCGAGGAAGTTACAGACAAAGGGACGGGTGTAGGGGCTGGAGGAGGTTACACAGATAGGGAGCGGTGTAGGGGTTGGAGGAGGTTACAGAGATAGGGAGGGGTGTATGGGCTGGAGGAGGTTACAGAGATAGTGAGTAGTGTAGGGGCTGGAGGAGGTTACAGAGATATAGAGTGGTGTATGGGCTGGAGGAGGTTACAGAGATAGGGAGGAGTGTAGGGTCTGGAGGAGGTTACAGAGATCGGGAGGGGTGTAGTGGCTGGAGGAGTTTAGAGAGATAGGAATGGGTGTAGGTGCAGGAGGAGGTTACAGAGATAGGGAGGGGATTAGGGGCTGGAGTAGGTTACAGAGATAGGGAGTGGTGTAGGGGCTGGAGGAGGTTACAGAGATAGGGAGGGGTGTAGCGGCTGGAGGAGGTTACATGTTAGGGAGGGGTGTAGGGGCTGGAGGAGTTTACAGAGATACGCAGGGGTGTAGGGGCTGGAGGAGGTTACAGAGATAGGGACGGGTATAGGGGCTGGAGGAGTTTACAGAGATAGGGAGGGGTGTACGGGCTGGAGGAGGTTAACGAAATAGGGAGGGGTATAGGGGCTGGAGGAGGTTACAGAGATAGGGAGGGGTGTAGTGGATGGAGGAGGTTACAGAGATAGGGAGAGGTATAGGGGCTGGAGGAGGTTACAGAGATAGGGAGGGGTGTAGGGTCTGGAGGAGGTAACAGAGATAGGGAGGGGTGTAGGGGCTCGAGGAGGTTACAGACAAAGGGACGGGTGTAGGGGCTGGAGGAGGTTACACAGATAGGGAGCAGTGTAGGGGTTGGAGGAGGTTACATAGATAGGGAGGGGTGTATGGGCTGGAGGAGGTTACAGAGATAGGGAGTAGTGTAGGGTCTGGAGGAGGTTACAGAGATATAGAGTGGTGTATGGGCTGGAGGAGGTTACAGAGATAGGGAGGAGTGTAGGGTCTGGAGGAGGTTACAGAGATAGGGAGGGGATTAGGGGCTGGTTTAGGTTACAGAGATAGGGAGTGGTGTAGGGGCTGGAGGAGGTTACAGAGATAGGGAGGGGTGTAGCGGCTGGAAGAGGTTACAGAGTTAGGGAGGGGTGTAGCGGCTGGAGGAGTTTACAGAGATAGGGAGTGGTGTAGGGGCTGGACGAGGTTACTGAGATAGGGACGGGTGTAGGGACTGGAGGAGTTTACACAGATAGGGAGCGGTGTAGGGGTTGGAGGAGGTTACAGAGATAGGGAGGGCTCTTGGGGCTGGAGGAGGTTACAGAGTTAGGGAGGGGGTGGTACGGGCTGGAAGTGGTTTCAGAGATAGGGAGGGGTGTAGGGGCTTGATGAGGTTAACGAGATAGGGAGGGGTATAGGGGCTGGAGGAGGTTACAGAGATAGGGAGGGGTGAAGTGGCTGGTGGAGGTTATAGAGATAGGGAGGGTTATAGGGGCTGGAGGAGGTTACAGAGATAGGGAGGGTGGGTACGGGCTGCAGGAGGTTACAGAGATAGGGAGGGGTGTAGGGGCTTGAGAAGGTTACCGAGATAAGGTGGGTTATAGGGGCTGGAGGAGGTTTCAGAGATTGGGAGGAGTGTAGGGGCTGGAGGAGGTTACAGAGATAGGGAGGGTTATAGGGGCTGGAGGAGGTTTCAGAGATTGGGAGGAGTGTAGGGGCTGGAGGAGGTTACAGAGATAGGGAGGGGTGTACGGGCTGGAGGCGGTTACAGAATTAGGGAGGGCTGTTGGGGCTGGAAGAGGTTACAGAGATAGGGAGGGGTATCGGGGCTGGAGGAGGTTACAGAGTTAGGGAGGGGTATAGGGGCTGGAGGTGGTTATAGAGATAGGGAGGGGTGTTGTGGTTGGAGGAGGTTACAGAGATAGGGAGGGGTGTATGGGCTGGAGGAGGTTACAGAGATAGGGAGTATTGTAGGGGCTGGAGGAGGTTACAGAGATATAGAGGGGTGTACGGGCTGGAGGAGGTTACAGGAATAGGGAGGAGTGTAGGGGCTGGAGGAGGTTACAGAGATCGGGAGCGGTGTAGGGGCTGGAGGAGGTTACCGAGATAGGGAGGGGTTTAGGGGCTGGAGTAGGTTACAGAGATAGGGAGTGGTGTCAGGGCTGGAGAAGGTTACAGAGATAGGGAGGGGTGTAGGGGCTGGAGGAGGTTACAGAGTTAGGGAGGGGTGTAGGGGCTGGAGGAGGTTACAGAGATAGGGAGGGGTGTAGGGGCTGGAGGAGGTTACAGAGATAGGGAGGGGTGTAGGGGCTGGAGGAGGTTACAGATATAGGGACGGGTGTAGGGGCTGGAGGAGGTTACACAGATAGGGAGCGGTGTAGGGGTTGGAGGAGGTTAGAGAGATAGGGAGGGTTGTAGGGGCTGGAGGAGGTTACATGAGAGGGAGGGGTGTAGGGGCTGGAGGAGGTTACAGAGATAGGGAGTGGTGTAAGGGCTGGAGGAGGTTACAGAGATAGGGAGTATTGTAGGGGCTGGAGGAGGTTACAGAGATATAGAGGGGTGTACGGGCTGGAGGAGGTTACAGGAATAGGGAGGAGTGTAGGGGCTGGAGGAGGTTACAGAGATCGGGAGCGGTGTAGGGGCTGGAGGAGGTTACCGAGATAGGGAGGGGTTTAGGGGCTGGAGTAGGTTACAGAGATAGGGAGTGGTGTCAGGGCTGGAGAAGGTTACAGAGATAGGGAGGGGTGTAGGGGCTGGAGGAGGTTACAGAGTTAGGGAGGGGTGTAGGGGCTGGAGGAGGTTACAGAGATAGGGAGGGGTGTAGGGGCTGGAGGAGGTTACAGATATAGGGACGGGTGTAGGGGCTGGAGGAGGTTACACAGATAGGGAGCGGTGTAGGGGTTGGAGGAGGTTAGAGAGATAGGGAGGGTTGTAGGGGCTGGAGGAGGTTACATGAGAGGGAGGGGTGTAGGGGCTGGAGGAGGTTACAGAGATAGGGAGTGGTGTAAGGGCTGGAGGAGGTTACAGAGTTAGGGAGGGGTGTAGGGTCTGGAGGAGGTTAACGAAATAGGGAGGGGTATAGGGGCTGGAGGAGGTTACAGAGATAGGGAGGCGTGTAGTGGATGGAGGAGGTTACAGAGATAGGGAGGGGTATAGGGGCTGGAGGAGGTTACAGAGATAGGGAGGGGTGTAGGGGCTCGAGGAAGTTACAGACAAAGGGACGGGTGTAGGGGCTGGAGGAGGTTACAGAGATAGCGAGGGGTGTAGGGGCTGGAGGAGGTTACAGAGATAGGGAGGGCTGTTGGGGCTGGAGGAGGTTACAGAGATAGGGAGGGTGGGTACGGGCTGCAGGAGGTTACAGAGATAGGGAGGGGTGTAGGGGCTTGAGAAGGTTACCGAGATAAGGTGGGTTATAGGGGCTGGAGGAGGTTTCAGAGATTGGGAGGAGTGTAGGGGCTGGAGGAGGTTACAGAGATAGGGAGGGTTATAGGGGCTGGAGGAGGTTTCAGAGATTGGGAGGAGTGTAGGGGCTGGAGGAGGTTACAGAGATAGGGAGGGGTGTACGGGCTGGAGGAGGTTACAGAATTAGGGAGGGCTGTTGGGGCTGGAAGAGGTTACAGAGATAGGGAGGGGTATCGGGGCTGGAGGAGGTTACAGAGTTAGGGAGGGGTATAGGGGCTGGAGGAGGTTATAGAGATAGGGAGGGGTGTTGTGGTTGGAGGAGGTTACAGAGATAGGGAGGGGTGTATGGGCTGGAGGAGGTTACAGAGATAGGGAGTATTGTAGGGGCTGGAGGAGGTTACAGAGATATAGAGGGGTGTACGGGCTGGAGGAGGTTACAGGAATAGGGAGGAGTGTAGGGGCTGGAGGAGGTTACAGAGATCGGGAGCGGTGTAGGGGCTGGAGGAGGTTACCGAGATAGGGAGGGGTTTAGGGGCTGGAGTAGGTTACAGAGATAGGGAGTGGTGTCAGGGCTGGAGAAGGTTACAGAGATAGGGAGGGGTGTAGGGGCTGGAGGAGGTTACAGAGTTAGGGAGGGGTGTAGGGGCTGGAGGAGGTTACAGAGATAGGGAGGGGTGTAGGGGCTGGAGGAGGTTACAGATATAGGGACGGGTGTAGGGGCTGGAGGAGGTTACACAGATAGGGAGCGGTGTAGGGGTTGGAGGAGGTTAGAGAGATAGGGAGGGTTGTAGGGCTGGAGGAGGTTACATGAGAGGGAGGGGTGTAGGGGCTGGAGGAGGTTACAGAGATAGGGAGTGGTGTAAGGGCTGGAGGAGGTTACAGAGTTAGGGAGGGGTGTAGGGTCTGGAGGAGGTTAACGAAATAGGGAGGGGTATAGGGGCTGGAGGAGGTTACAGAGATAGGGAGGCGTGTAGTGGATGGAGGAGGTTACAGAGATAGGGAGGGGTATAGGAACTGGAGGAGGTTACAGAGATAGGGAGGGGTGTAGGGGCTGGAGGAGGTAACAGAGATAGGGAGGGGTGTAGGGGCTCGAGGAAGTTACAGACAAAGGGACGGGTGTAGGGGCTGGAGGAGGTTACACAGATAGGGAGCGGTGTAGGGGTTGGAGGAGGTTACAGAGATAGGGAGGGGTGTATGGGCTGGAGGAGGTTACAGAGATAGTGAGTAGTGTAGGGGCTGGAGGAGGTTACAGAGATATAGAGTGGTGTATGGGCTGGAGGAGGTTACAGAGATAGGGAGGAGTGTAGGGTCTGGAGGAGGTTACAGAGATCGGGAGGGGTGTAGTGGCTGGAGGAGTTTAGAGAGATAGGAATGGGTGTAGGTGCAGGAGGAGGTTACAGAGATAGGGAGGGGATTAGGGGCTGGAGTAGGTTACAGAGATAGGGAGTGGTGTAGGGGCTGGAGGAGGTTACAGAGATAGGGAGGGGTGTAGCGGCTGGAGGAGGTTACATGTTAGGGAGGGGTGTAGGGGCTGGAGGAGTTTACAGAGATACGCAGGGGTGTAGGGGCTGGAGGAGGTTACAGAGATAGGGACGGGTATAGGGGCTGGAGGAGTTTACAGAGATAGGGAGGGGTGTACGGGCTGGAGGAGGTTAACGAAATAGGGAGGGGTATAGGGGCTGGAGGAGGTTACAGAGATAGGGAGGGGTGTAGTGGATGGAGGAGGTTACAGAGATAGGGAGAGGTATAGGGGCTGGAGGAGGTTACAGAGATAGGGAGGGGTGTAGGGTCTGGAGGAGGTAACAGAGATAGGGAGGGGTGTAGGGGCTCGAGGAGGTTACAGACAAAGGGACGGGTGTAGGGGCTGGAGGAGGTTACACAGATAGGGAGCAGTGTAGGGGTTGGAGGAGGTTACATAGATAGGGAGGGGTGTATGGGCTGGAGGAGGTTACAGAGATAGGGAGTAGTGTAGGGTCTGGAGGAGGTTACAGAGATATAGAGTGGTGTATGGGCTGGAGGAGGTTACAGAGATAGGGAGGAGTGTAGGGTCTGGAGGAGGTTACAGAGATAGGGAGGGGATTAGGGGCTGGTTTAGGTTACAGAGATAGGGAGTGGTGTAGGGGCTGGAGGAGGTTACAGAGATAGGGAGGGGTGTAGCGGCTGGAAGAGGTTACAGAGTTAGGGAGGGGTGTAGCGGCTGGAGGAGTTTACAGAGATAGGGAGTGGTGTAGGGGCTGGACGAGGTTACTGAGATAGGGACGAGTGTAGGGACTGGAGGAGTTTACACAGATAGGGAGCGGTGTAGGGGTTGGAGGAGGTTACAGAGATAGGGAGGGCTCTTGGGGCTGGAGGAGGTTACAGAGTTAGGGAGGGGGTGGTACGGGCTGGAAGTGGTTTCAGAGATAGGGAGGGGTGTAGGGGCTTGATGAGGTTAACGAGATAGGGAGGGGTATAGGGGCTGGAGGAGGTTACAGAGATAGGGAGGGGTGAAGTGGCTGGTGGAGGTTATAGAGATAGGGAGGGTTATAGGGGCTGGAGGAGGTTACAGTGATAGGGAGGGGTATAGGGGCTGGACCAGGTAACAGAGATAGGGAGGGGTGTAGGGGCTGGAGGAGGTTACAGAGATAGGGAGGGGTATAGGGGCTGGGGAAGGTTGCAGAGATAGGGAGGGGTGTTGTGGTTGGAGGAGGTTACAGAGATAGCGAGGGGTGTATGGGCTGGAGGAGGTTACAGAGATAGGGAGTATTGTAGGGGCTGGAGGAGGTTACAGAGATATAGAGGGGTGTACGGGCTGGAGGGCGTTACAGAGATAGGGAGGAGTGTAGGGGCTGGTGGAGGTTATAGAGATCGGGAGGGGTGTAGTGGCTGGAGGAGTTTACACAGATAGTGAGCGGTGTTGGGGTTGGAGGAGGTTACAGAGATATGAAGGGTTGTAGGGGCTGGAGGAGGTTACAGAGAGAGGGAGGGATGTAGGGGCTGGAGGAGGTTACAGAGATAGGGAGGGCTGTTGGGGCTGGAGGACGTTACAGAGATAGGGAGGGGTTGGTACGGGCTGGAGGTGGTTTCAGAGATAGGGAGGGGTGTAGGAGCTTGAGGAGGTTAACGAGATAGGGAGGGGTATAGGGGCTGGTGGAGGTTACAGAGATAGGGAGGGGTGAAGTGGCTGGAGGAGGTTACAGAGATAGGGAGGGTTATATGGGCTGGAGGAGGTAACAGAGAAAGGGAGGGGTGTAGGGGCTCGAGGAGGTTACAGAGATAGGGAGTATTGTAGGGGCTGGAGGAGGTTACAGAGATAGGGAGGGGTGTACGGGCTGGAGGTGGTTACAGATATAGAGAGGAGTGTAGGGGCTGGAGGAGGTTACAGAGATCGGGAGGGGTGTAGGGGCTGGAGGAGGTTAGAGAGATAGGAAGGGGTGTAGGTGCAGGAGGAGGTTACAGAGATAGGGAGGGGTGTAGGGGCTGGAGTAGGTTACAGAGATAGGGAGGGGTGTAGGGGCTGGAGGAGGTTACAGAGATAGGGAGGGGTGTAGGGGCTGGAGGAGGTTACAGAGTTAGGGAGGGGTGTAGGGGCTGGAGGAGGTTACAGAGATAGGGAGGGGTGTAGGGGCTGGAGGAGGTTACAGAGTTAGGGACGGGTGTAGGGGCTGGAGGAGGTTACACAAATAGGGAGCGGTGTAGTGGTTGGAGGAGGTTACAGAGATAGGGAGGGGTTTAGGGACTGGAGGAGGTTACAGAGATAGGGAGGGGAGTAGGGGCTGGAGGAGGTTACAGAGATAGGGAGGGGTGTAGGGTTGGAGGAGGTTACAGAGATAGGGAGGGGTGTAGGGTTGGAGGAGGTTACAGAGATAGGGACTGGTGTAGGGGCTGGAGGTGGTTTCAGAGATAGGGAGGGGTGTAGGGGCTGGAGGAGGTTACAGAGATAGGGAGGGGGTGTCGGGACTGGAGGAGGTTACAGAGATAGGGAGTGGTGTAGGGGCTGGAGGAGGTTACAGAGATAGGGAGGGGTGTAGGGGCTGGAGGAGGTTACAGAGATAGGGAAGGGGGGTACGGGCTGGAAGAGGTTACAGAGATAGGGAGGTGTGTAGGGGCTGGAGGAGGTTACAGAGATAGGGAGGGGTGTAGGGGCTGGAGGAGATTACAGAGATAGGGAGGGGTGTAGGGGCTGAAGGAAGTTACGTAGATAGGCAGGGGTTTAGGGGCTGGAGGAGGTTACAGAGCAAGGGACCGGTGTAGGGGTTGTAGGAGGTTACACAGATAGGGAGCGTTGTAGGGGTTGGAGGAGGTTACAGAGATAGGTAGTGGTGTAGCGCCTGGAGGAGTTTTCAGAGATAGGGAGGGTTGTAGGGGCTGGAGGAGCTTACAGAGAGAGGGAGGGGTGTAGGGGCTGGAGGAGTTTACAGAGATAGGGACGAGTGTAGGGGCTGGAGGAGGTTGCAGAGAAAGGGAGGGAGGGTACGGGCTGGAGGAGGTTACAGAGATAGGGAGGGGTGTAGGGGCTGGAGGAGGTTACAGAGATAGGGAGGGTGTAGTGGCTGAAGGAGGTTACAGAGATAGGGACGAGTGTAGGGGCTGGAGGAGGTTACAGAGATAGGGAGGGTGTAGGGGCTGGAGGAGGTTACAGAGAGAGGGAGGGGTGTAGGGGCTGGAGGAATTTACAGAGATAGGGAGGGTGTAGGGGCTGGAGGAGGTTACAGAGATAGGGAGGGGTGTAGGGGCTGGAGGAGGTTACAGAGATAGGGAGGGGTGTAGGGGCTGGAGGAGGTTACAGAGATAGGGAGGGGTATAGGGGCTGGAGGAGGTTACAGAGATAGGGAGGGGTGTAGGGGCTGGAGGAGGTTACAGAGATAGGGAGGGTTGTAGGGGCTGGAGGAGGTTACAGAGATAGGGAGGGGTGTCGGGGCTGGAGGTGGTTATAGAGATAGGGAGGGGTTTTGGGGCTGGAGGAGGTTACGGAGATAGGGAGGGGGGGTCCGGGCTGGAGGAGGTTACAGAGATAGGGAGGGGTGTATGTGCTGGAGGAGGTTACAGAGATAGGGAGGGGTGTATGTGCTGGAGGAGGTTACAGAGATAGGGAGGGGTATAGGGGCTGGAGGAGGTTACAGAGATAGGAAGGGGTGTCGGTACTGGAGGAGGTTACAGAGATAGGCAGGGGTGTAGGGGCTGGAGGAGGTTGCAGAGATAGGGAGCGGGTGTAGCGGCTGGGGGAGGTTACAAAGACAGGGAGGGATGTTGGGGCTGGAGGAGGTTACAGAGATGGGGAGTGGTGTAGGGGCTGGAGGAGGTTACAGAGATAGGGAGGGGTGTAGGGGCTGGAGGAGGTTACAGAGATAGGGAGGGGTCTACGGGCTGGAGGAGGTTACAGAGATAGGGAGGCGTGTAGGAGCTGGAGGAGCTTACAGAGATAGGGAGGGGTGTTGGGGCTGGAGGAGTTTACAGAGATAGGGAGGGGTTAGGGGCTGCAGGAGGTTACAGCGATCGGGAGTGGTGTAGGGGCTGGAGGAGGTTACAGAGATAGTGAGGGGTGTAGGGGCTGGAAGAGGTTACAGAGATAGGGAGTGTTGGGGGGGTGGAGGAGGTTACAGGGATACGGACGGTTGTAGGGGCTGGAGGAGGTTACGGAAATAAGGAGGGTTGAAGGTGTTGGAGGAGGTTACAGAGATAGGGAGGGGTGTAGGGGCTGGAGGGGATTACATATATAGTGAGGGTTGTAGGGGCCGGAGGAGGTTACAGAGATAGGGAGGGGTGTACGGGCTGGAGGACGTTACAGAGTTAGGGAGGGCTGTTGGGGCTGGAGGAGGTTACAGAGAAATGGAGTGGTGTGGGGGTTGGAGGAGGTTACAGAGATAGGGAGTGGTGTAGGGGTTGGAGGAGGTTACAGAGATAGGGAGTGTTGTAGGGGCTGGAGGAGGTTACAGAGATAGGGAGGGGGGGTACCGGATGGAGGAGGTTACAGAGATAGGGAGGGGTGTAGGTGCTGGAGGAGGTTTCCGAGATAGGGAAGAGTATAGGGGCTGGAGGAGGTTACAGAAATAGAGAGGGGTGTAGTGGCTTCAGGAAGTTACAGAGATAGGGAGGGGTATAGGCGCTGGAGGAGGTTACACAGATAGGGACCTGTGTAGGGGCTGGAGGAGGTTACAGAGATAGGGAGGGGTGTAGGGGCTGTAGGAGGTTACAGAGTTAGGGACGGGTGTAGGGGCTGGAGGAGGTTACAAAGATAGGGAGCGGTGTAGGGGTTGGAGGAGGTTACAGAGATAGGGAGGGGTGTATGGGCTGGAGGAGGTTACAGCGATAGCGAGGGGTGTAGGGGCTGGAGGAGGTTACAGAGATAGAGAGGGGTGTACGGGCTGGAGGAGGTTACAGAGATATGGAGGAGTGTAGGGGCTGGAGGAGGTTACAGAGATAGGGAGGGGTGTAGGGGCTGGAGGAGGTTAGAGAGATAGGAAGGGGTGTAGGTGCAGGAGGAGGTTACAGAGATAGTGAGGGGTTTAGGGACTGGAGTTTTTTACAGAGATAGGGAGTGGTGTAGGGGCTAGAGGAGGGTACAGAGAGAGGGAGGGGTGTATGGTCTGTAGGAGGTTGCAGAGATAGGGAGGGGTGAAGGGGCTGGAGGAGGTTATGTAGATAGGCAGGGGTTTACGGGCTGGAGGAGGTTTCTGAGCTAGGGACCGGTGTAGGGGTTGGAGGAGGTTACACAGATAGGGAGCGGTGTAGAGGCTGGAGGAGTTTTCAGAGATAGGGAGGGTTGTAGGGGCTGGAGGAGGTTACAGAGAGAGGGAGGGGTGTAGGGGCTGGAGGAGTTTACAGAGATAGGGAGGGGTGTACGGGCTGGAGGAGGTTACAGAGATAGGGAAGGGGGGTAGGGGCTGGAGGAGGTTACAGAGATAGGGAGGGGTGTACGGGCTGGAGGAGGTTACAGAGTTAAGGAGGGCTGTTGGGGCTGGAGGAGGTTACAGAGATAGGGAGGGGTGGTCCATGCTGGAGGAGGTTACAGAGATAGGGAGGGGTGTAGGGGCTGGAGGATGTTACAGAGATAGGGAGGGGTGTTGTGGCTGGAGGAGGTTACAGAGATAGGGAGGGCTATAGGGGCTGGAGGAGGTTACAGAGATAGGGAGCGGTATAGGGGCTGGAGGAGGTTTCAGAGATAGGGAGGGGTATAGGGGCTGGAGGAGGTTACAGAGATAGGGTGCGGTATAGGGGCTGGAGGAGGTTACAGAGATAGGGAGGGGTGTAGTGGATGGAGGAGGTTACAGAGATAGGGAGAGGTATAGGGGCTGGAGGAGGTTACAGAGATAGGGAGGGGTGTAGGGTCTGGAGGAGGTAACAGAGATAGGGAGGGGTGTAGGGGCTCGAGGAGGTTACAGACAAAGGGACGGGTGTAGGGGCTGGAGGAGGTTACACAGATAGGGAGCAGTGTAGGGGTTGGAGGAGGTTACAGAGATAGGGAGGGGTGTATGGGCTGGAGGAGGTTACAGAGATAGGGAGGGCTATAGGGGCTGGAGGAGGTTACAGAGATAGGGAGCGGTATAGGGGCTGGAGGAGGTTACAGAGATAGGGAGGTGTATAGAGGCTGGAAGAGGTTACAGAGATAGGGACGGGTGTAGGGGCTGAAGGAGGTTACACAGATAGGGAGAGGTGTCATGCTTGGAGGAGGTTACAGAGATAGGGAGGGGTGTAGAGGCTGGAGGAGGTTACAGAGATAGGGAGGGTTGTAGGGCCTGGAGGAGGTGACAGAGAGAGGGAGGGCTGTTGGGGCTGGAGGAGGTTACAGAGATAGGGAGGGGGGTTACGGGCTGGAGGAGGTTACAGAGATAGGGAGGGGTGTAGGGGCTGGAGGAGGTTACCGAGATAGGAAGGGGTATAGGGGCTTGTGGATGTTACAGAGATAGGGAGGGCTGTAGTGGCTGGTGGAGCTTACAGAGATAGGGAGTTGTATAGGGGCTGGAGGAGGTTACATAGATAGGGACGGGTGTAGTGGCTGAAGGAGGTTACACAGATAGGGAGCGGTGTAGGGGTTGGAGGAGGTTACTGAGATAGGGAGGGGTGTAGGGGCTGGAGGAGGTGACTGAGATAGGGAGTTGTGTAGCGGCTGGAGGAGGTTACAGAGATAGGGAGGGGTGTAGGGGCTGGAGGAGGTTACCGAGATAGGGAGGGGTGTAGGCGCTGCAGGAGGTTACAGAGATAGGGAGGGTTATAGGGGCTGGAGGAGGTTACAGTGATAGGGAGGGGTATAGGGGCTGGACCAGGTAACAGAGATAGGGAGGGGTGTAGGGGCTGGAGGAGGTTACAGAGATAGGGAGGGGTATAGGGGCTGGGGAAGGTTGCAGAGATAGGGAGGGGTGTTGTGGTTGGAGGAGGTTACAGAGATAGCGAGGGGTGTATGGGCTGGAGGAGGTTACAGAGATAGGGAGTATTCTAGGGGCTGGAGGAGGTTACAGAGATATAGAGGGGTGTACGGGCTGGAGGGCGTTACAGAGATAGGGAGGAGTGTAGGGGCTGGTGGAGGTTATAGAGATCGGGAGGGGTGTAGGGGCTGGAGGAGTTTACACAGATAGTGAGCGGTGTTGGGGTTGGAGGAGGTTACAGAGATAGGGAGGGGTGTAGAGGCTGGAGAAGGTTACAGAGATATGAAGGGTTGTAGGGGCTGGAGGAGGTTACAGAGAGAGGGAGGGATGTAGGGGCTGGAGGAGGTTACAGAGATAGGGAGGGCTGTTGGGGCTGGAGGAGGTTACAGAGATAGGGAGGGGTTGGTACGGGCTGGAGGTGGTTTCAGAGATAGGGAGGGGTGTAGGGGCTTGAGGAGGTTAACGAGATAGGGAGGGGTATAGGGGCTGGTGGAGGTTACAGAGATAGGGAGGGGTGAAGTGGCTGGAGGAGGTTACAGAGATAGGGAGGGTTATATGGGCTGGAGGAGGTAACAGAGAAAGGGAGTGGTGTAGGGGCTCGAGGAGGTTACAGAGATAGGGAGTATTGTAGGGGCTGGAGGAGGTTACAGAGATAGGGAGGGGTGTAGGTGCAGGAGGAGGTTACAGAGATAGGGAGGGGTTTAGGGGCTGGAGTAGGTTACAGAGATAGGGAGGGGTGTACGGGCTGGAGGAGGTTACAGAGATAGGGAGGGGTGTAGGGGCTGGAGGAAGTTACAGAGTTAGGGAGGGGTGTAGGGGCTGGAGGAGGTTACAGAGATAGGGAGGGGTGTAGGGGCTGGAGGAGGTTACAGAGTTAGGGACGGGTGTAGGGGCTGGAGGAGGTTACACAAATAGGGAGCGGTGTAGTGGTTGGAGGAGGTTACAGAGATAGGGAATGGTGTAGGGACTGGAGGAGGTTACAGAGATAGGGAGGGGAGTAGGGGCTGGAGGAGTTTACAGAGATAGGGAGGGGTGTAGGGTTGGAGGAGGTTACAGAGATAGGGACTGGTGTAGGGGCTGGAGGTGGTTTCAGAGATAGGGAGGGGTGTAGGGGCTGGAGGAGGTTACAGAGATAGGGAGGGGTGTCGGGACTGGAGGAGGTTACAGAGATAGGGAGTGGTGTAGGGGCTGGAGGAGGTTACAGAGATAGGGAGGGGTGTAGGGGCTGGAGGAGGTTACAGAGATAGGGAGGGGTGTAGGGGCTGGAGGAGGTTACAGAGATAGGGAGGGGTGTCGGGACTGGAGGAGGTTACAGAGATAGGGAGTGGTGTAGGGGCTGGAGGAGGTTACAGAGATAGGGAGGGGTGTAGGGGCTGGAGGAGGTTACAGAGATAGGGAGGGGTGTTGGGGCTGGAGGAGGTTACGTAGATAGGCAGGGGTTTAGGGGCTGGAGGAGGTTACAGAGCAAGGGACCGGTGTAGGGGTTGTAGGAGGTTACACAGATAGGGAGCGTTGTAGGGGTTGGAGGAGGTTACAGAGATAGGTAGTGGTGTAGCGCCTGGAGGAGTTTTCAGAGATAGGGAGGGTTGTAGGGGCTGGAGGAGGTTACAGAGAGAGGGAGGGGTGTAGGGGCTGGAGGAGTTTACAGAGATAGGGACGAGTGTAGGGGCTGGAGGAGGTTGCAGAGAAAGGGAGGGGGGGTACGGGCTGGAGGAGGTTACAGAGATAGGGAGGGTTTAGGGGCTGGTGGAGGTTACAGAGATAGGGAGGAGTGAAGTGGCTGGAGGAGGTTACAGAGATAGGGAGGGTTATATGGGCTGGAGGAGGTAACAGAGAAAGGGAGGGGTGTAGGGGCTCGAGGAGGTTACAGAGATAGGGAGTATTGTAGGGGCTGGAGGAGGTTACAGAGATAGGGAGGGGTGTACGGGCTGGAGGTGGTTACAGATATAGAGAGGAGTGTAGGGGCTGGAGGAGGTTACAGAGATCGGGAGGGGTGTAGGGGCTGGAGGAGGTTAGAGAGATAGGAAGGGGTGTAGGTGCAGTTGGAGGTTACAGAGATAGGGAGGGGTTTAGGGGCTGGAGTAGGTTACAGAGATAGGGAGGGGTGTAGGGGCTGGAGGAGGTTACAGAGATAGGGAGGGGTGTAGGGGCTGGAGGAGGTTACAGAGTTAGGGAGGGGTGTAGGTGCTGGAGGAGGTTACAGAGATAGGGAGGGGTGTAGGGGCTGGAGGAGGTTACAGAGTTAGGGACGGGTGTAGGGGCTGGAGGAGGTTACACAAATAGGGAGCGGTGTAGTGGTTGGAGGAGGTTACAGAGATAGGGAATGGTGTAGGGACTGGAGGAGGTTACAGAGATAGGGAGGGGAGTAGGGGCTGGAGGAGGTTACAGAGATAGGGAGGGGTGTAGGGTTGGAGGAGGTTACAGAGATAGGGACTGGTGTAGGGGCTGGAGGTGGTTTCAGAGATAGGGAGGGGTGTAGGGGCTGGAGGAGGTTACAGAGATAGGGAGGGGTGTCGGGACTGGAGGAGGTTACAGAGATAGGGAGTGGTGTAGGGGCTGGAGGAGGTTACAGAGATAGGGAGGGGTGTAGGGGCTGGAGGAGGTTACAGAGATAGGGAAGGGGGGTATGGGCTGGAAGAGGTTACAGAGATAGGGAGCTGTGTAGGGGCTGGAGGAGGTTACAGAGATAGGGAGGGGTGTAGGGGCTGGAGGAGATTACAGAGATAGGGAGGGGTGTAGGGGCTGGAGGAAGTTACGTAGATAGGCAGGGGTTTAGGGGCTGGAGGAGGTTACAGAGCAAGGGACCGGTGTAGGGGTTGTAGGAGGTTACACAGATAGGGAGCGTTGTAGGGGTTGGAGGAGGTTACAGAGATAGGTAGTGGTGTAGCGCCTGGAGGAGTTTTCAGAGATAGGGAGGGTTGTAGGGGCTGGAGGAGGTTACAGAGAGAGGGAAGGGTGTAGGGGCTGGAGGAGTTTACAGAGATAGGGACGAGTGTAGGGGCTGGAGGAGGTTACAGAGATAGGGAGGGGTGTAGGGGCTGGAGGAATTTACAGAGATTGGGAGGCGGTGGTACGGGCTGGAGGAGGTTACAGAGATAGGGAGGGGTGTAGGGGCTGGAGGAGGTTACAGAGATAGGGAGGGGTATAGGGGCTGGAGGAGGTTACAGAGATAGGGAGGGGTGTAGGGGCTGGAGGAGGTTACAGAGATAGGGAGGGTTGTAGGGGCTGGAGGAGGTTACAAAGACAGGGAGGGGTGTAGGGGCTGGAGGAGGTTACAGAGATAGGGAGCGGTGTAGCGGCTGGGGGAGGTTACAAAGACAGGGAGGGGTGTTGGGGCTGGAGGAGGTTACAGAGATGGGGAGTGGTGTAGGGGCTGGAGGAGTTTACAGAGATAGGGAGGGGTGTTGGGGCTGGAGGAGTTTACAGAGATAGGGAGGGGTTAGGGGCTGCAGGAGGTTACAGCGATCGGGAGTGGTGTAGGGGCTGGAGGAGGTTACAGAGATAGTGAGGGGTGTAGGGGCTGGAGGAGGTTACAGAGATAGGGAGTGTTGGGGGGGTGGAGGAGGTTACAGGGATACGGACGGTTGTAGGGGCTGGAGGAGGTTACGGAAATAAGGAGGGTTGAAGGTTTTGGAGGAGGTTACAGAGATAGGGAGGGGTGTAGGGGCTGGAGGGGATTACATATATAGTGAGGGTTGTAGGGGCCGGAGGAGGTTACAGAGATAGGGAGGGGTGTACGGGCTGGAGGACGTTACAGAGTTAGGGAGGGCTGTTGGGGCTGGAGGAGGTTACAGAGAAATGGAGTGGTGTGGGGGTTGGAGGAGGTTACAGAGATAGGGAGTGGTGTAGGGGTTGGAGGAGGTTACAGAGATAGGGAGGGTTGTAGGGGCTGGAGGAGGTTACAGAGATAGGGAGGGGGGGGGTACCGGATGCAGGAGGTTACAGAGATAGGGAGGGGTGTAGGTGCTGGAGGAGGTTTCCGAGATAGGGAAGAGTATAGGGGCTGGAGGAGGTTACAGAAATAGAGAGGGGTGTAGTGGCTTCAGGAAGTTACAGAGATAGGGAGGGGTATAGGCGCTGGAGGAGGTTATACAGATAGGGACCTGTGTAGGGGCTGGAGGAGGTTACAGAGATAGGGAGGGGTGTAGGGGCTGTAGGAGGTTACAGAGTTAGGGACGGGTGTAGGGGCTGGAGGAGGTTACAAAGATAGGGAGCGGTGTAGGGGTTGGAGGAGGTTACAGAGATAGGGAGGGGTGTATGGGCTGGAGGAGGTTACAGCGATAGCGAGGGGTGTAGGGGCTGGAGGAGGTTACAGAGATAGAGAGGGGTGTACGGGCTGGAGGAGGTTACAGAGATATGGAGGAGTGTAGGGGCTGGAGGAGGTTACAGAGATAGGGAGGGGTGTAGGGGCTGGAGGAGGTTAGAGAGATAGTGAGGGGTTTAGGGACTGGAGTTTTTTACAGAGATAGGGAGTGGTGTAGGGGCTAGAGGAGGGTACAGAGAGAGGGAGGGGTGTATGGTCTGTAGGAGGTTGCAGAGATAGGGAGGGGTGAAGGGGCTGGAGGAGGTTATGTAGATAGGCAGGGGTTTAGGGGCTGGAGGAGGTTTCTGAGCTAGGGACCGGTGTAGGGGTTGGAGGAGGTTACACAGATAGGGAGCGGTGTAGAGGCTGGAGGAGTTTTCAGAGATAGGGAGGGTTGTAGGGGCTGGAGGAGGTTACAGAGAGAGGGAGGGGTGTAGGGGCTGGAGGAGTTTACAGAGATAGGGAGGGGTGTACGGGCTGGAGGAGGTTACAGAGATAGGGAAGGGGGGTAGGGGCTGGAGGAGGTTACAGAGATAGGGAGGGGTGTACGGGCTGGAGGAGGTTACAGAGTTAAGGAGGGCTGTTGGGGCTGGAGTAGGTTACAGAGATAGGGAGGGGTGGTCCGGGCTGGAGGAGGTTACAGAGATAGGGAGGGGTGTAGGGGCTGGAGGATGTTACAGAGATAGGGAGGGGTGTTGTGGCTGGAGGAGGTTACAGAGATAGGGAGGGCTATAGGGGCTGGAGGAGGTTACAGAGATAGGGAGCGGTATAGGGGCTGGAGGAGGTTTCAGAGATAGGGAGGGGTATAGGGGCTGGAGGAGGTTACAGAGATAGGGTGCGGTATAGGGGCTGGAGGAGGTTACAGAGATAGGGAGCGGTATAAGGGCTGGAGGAGGTTACAGAGATAGGGAGGGCTATAGGGGCTGGAGGAGGTTACAGAGATAGGGAGCGGTATAGGGGCTGGAGGAGGTTACAGAGATAGGGAGGTGTATAGAGGCTGGAGGAGGTTACAGAGATAGGGACGGGTGTAGGGGCTGAAGGAGGTTACACAGATAGGGAGAGGTGTCATGCTTGGAGGAGGTTACAGAGATAGGGAGGGTTGTAGGGCCTGGAGGAGGTGACAGAGAGAGGGAGGGGTGTAGGGGCTGGAGGAGGTTACAGAGATAGGGAGGGGGGTTACGGGCTGGAGGAGGTTACAGAGATAGGGAGGGGTGTAGGGGCTGGAGGAGGTTACCGAGATAGGAAGGGGTATAGGGGCTTGGGGATGTTACAGAGATAGGGAGGGCTGTAGTGGCTGGTGGAGCTTACAGAGATAGGGAGGTGTATAGGGGCTGGAGGAGGTTACATAGATAAGGACGGGTGTAGTGGCTGAAGGAGGTTACACAGATAGGGAGCGGTGTAGGGGTTGGAGGAGGTTACTGAGATAGGGAGGGGTGTAGGGGATGGAGGAGGTGACTGAGATAGGAAGTTGTGTAGCGGCTGGAGGAGGTTACAGAGATAGGGAGGGGTGTAGGGGCTGGAGGAGGTTACTGAGATAGGGAGGGGTGTAGGCGCTGCAGGAGGTTACAGAGATAGGGAGGGGTGTAGGGGCTGGAGGAGGTTACAGAGATAGGGAGGGGTGTTGGGGCTGGAGGAGGTTACAGAGATAGGGAGGGGTGGATGGGCTGGAGGAGGTTACAGAGATAGGGAGGGGTATAGGGTCTGGAGGAGGTTACAGAGATAGGGAGGGGAGTAGGGGCTGGAGGAGGTTACAGAGATAAGGAGGGGTGTTGGGGCTGGAGTAGGTTACTGAGATAGAGAGGGCGGGTACGGGCTGGAGGAGCTTACAGAGATAGGGATTTGTGTAGGGGCTGAAGGAGGTTACCGAGATAGGGAGGGTTATAGGGTCTGGAGGAGGTTACAGAGATAGGGAGGGGTTTTGTGGCTGGAGAAGGTTACAGAGAAAGGGAGGGGTGTAGGGGCTGCAGGAGGTTACAGAGATAGGGAGCGGTGTAGGGGTTGGAGGAGGTTACAGAAATGGGGGGGGGTGGTACGGTCTGGAGGAGGTTACAGAGATAGTGAGGGGTGTAGGGTTGGAGGAGGTTACAGAGATAGGGAGCGGTGTAGGGGTTGGAGGAGGTTACAGAGATAAGGAGGGGTGTAGAGGCTGGAGGAGGTTACAGAGATAGGGAGGGTTGTAGGGGCTGGAGTAGGTTACAGAGAGAGGGACGGCTGTAGGGGCTGGAGGAGGTTACAGAGATAGGGAGGGGTGTTGTTGTTGGAGGAGGTTACAGAGATAGGGAGGGGGGTGTACGGGCTGGAGGAGGTTACAGAGATAGGGAAGGGTGTAGGTGCTGGAGGAGATTACCGAGATAGGGAGGGGTATAGGGGCTGCAGGAGTTTACAGAGATAGGGAGGGGTCTAGTGGCTGGAGGAGGTTACAGAGATAGGGAGGGGTGTAGGGGCTGGAGGAGGTTACAGAGATAGGGAGGGTTGTAGGGGCTGGAGGAGGTTACAGAGATAGGGTGGCGTGTACGGCTTGGAGGAGGTTACAGAGATAGGGAGGGGTGTAGGGGCTGGAGTAGGTTACTGAGATAGAGAGGGCGGGTACGGGCTGGAGGAGCTTACAGAGATAGGGATTTGTGTAGGGGCTGAAGGAGGTTACCGAGATAGGGAGGGTTATAGGGTCTGGAGGAGGTTACAGAGATAGGGAGGGGTTTTGTGGCTGGAGAAGGTTACAGAGAAAGGGAGGGGTGTAGGGGCTGCAGGAGGTTACAGAGATAGGGAGCGGTGTAGGGGTTGGAGGAGGTTACAGAAATGGGGGGGGGGTGGTACGGTCTGGAGGAGGTTACAGAGATAGTGAGGGGTGTAGGGTTGGAGGAGGTTACAGAGATAGGGAGCGGTGTAGGGGTTGGAGGAGGTTACAGAGATAAGGAGGGGTGTAGAGGCTGGAGGAGGTTACAGAGATAGGGAGGGTTGTAGGGGCTGGAGTAGGTTACAGAGAGAGGGACGGCTGTAGGGGCTGGAGGAGGTTACAGAGATAGGGAGGGGTGTTGTTGTTGGAGGAGGTTACAGAGATAGGGAGGGGGTGTACGGGCTGGAGGAGGTTACAGAGATAGGGAAGGGTGTAGGTGCTGGAGGAGATTACCGAGATAGGGAGGGGTATAGGGGCTGCAGGAGTTTACAGAGATAGGGAGGGGTCTAGTGGCTGGAGGAGGTTACAGAGATAGGGAGGGGTGTAGGGGCTGGAGGAGGTTACAGAGATAGGGAGGGTTGTAGGGGCTGGAGGAGGTTACAGAGATAGGGTGGCGTGTACGGCTTGGAGGAGGTTACAGAGATAGGGAGGGGTGTAGGGGCTGGAGGAGGTTACAGAGATAGGGAGGGGAGTACGGGCTGGAGGAGGTTACAGAGATAGGGAGGGGTGTCGGGGCTGGAGGTGGTTATAGAGATAGGGAGGGGTGTTGGGGCTGGAGGAGGTTACGGAGATAGGGAGGGGGGGTCCGGGCTGGAGGAGGTTACATAGATAGGGAGGGGTGTAGGGGCTGGAGGAGGTTACAGAGATAGGGAGGGGTGTAGGGGCTGGAGGAGGTTACAGAGATAGGCAGGGGTGTAGGGGCTGGAGGAGGTTGCAGAGATAGGGAGCGGTGTAGGGGCTGGGGGAGGTTACAAAGACAGGGAGGGGTGTTGGGGCTGGAGGAGGTTACAGAGATGGGGAGTGGTGTAGGGGCTGGAGGAGGTAACAGAGATAGGGAGGGGTGTAGGGGCTGGAGGAGGTTACAGAGATAGGGAGGGGTCTACGGGCTGGAGGAGGTTACAGAGATAGGGAGGCGTGTAGGAGCTGGAGGAGCTTACAGAGATAGGGAGGGGTGTTGGGGCTGGAGGAGTTTACAGAGATAGGGAGTGGTTAGGGGCTGGAGGAGGTTACAGCGATCGGGAGGGGTGTAGGGGCTGGAGGAGGTTACTGAGATAGGGAGGGGTGTAGGGGCTGGAGGAGGTTTATAAGATAGGGAGGGGTGTAGTGGCTGGAGGAGGTTACAGAGATAGGGAGGGGTATAGGGGCTGGAGGAGGTTACAGATATAGGGAGGGGTGTAGGGGCTGGAGGAGGTTACAGAGATAGGGAGGGGTGTCGGGGCTGGAGGTGGTTATAGAGATAGGGAGGGGTGTTGGGGGTGGAGGAGGTTACGGAGATAGGGAGGGGGGGTCCGGGCTGGAGGAGGTTACATAGATAGGGAGGGGTGTAGGGGCTGGAGGAGGTTACAGAGATAGGGAGGGGTGTAGGGGCTGGAGGAGGTTACAGAGATAGGCAGGGGTGTAGGGGCTGGAGGAGGTTGCAGAGATAGGGAGCGGTGTAGGGGCTGGGGGAGGTTACAAAGACAGGGAGGGGTGTTGGGGCTGGAGGAGGTTACAGAGATGGGGAGTGGTGTAGGGGCTGGAGGAGGTAACAGAGATAGGGAGGGGTGTAGGGGCTGGAGGAGGTTACAGAGATAGGGAGGGGTGTAGGGGCTGGAGGAGGTTACAGAGATAGGGAGGGGTGTAGGGGCTGGAGGAGGTTACAGAGATAGGGAGGGGTCTACGGGCTGGAGGAGGTTACAGAGATAGGGAGGCGTGTAGGAGCTGGAGGAGCTTACATAGATACGGAGGGGTGTTGGGGCTGGAGGAGTTTACAGAGATAGGGAGGGGTTAGGGGCTGGAGGAGGTTACAGCGATCGGGAGGGGTGTAGGGGCTGGAGGAGGTTACGGAAATAAGGAGGGTTGAAGGTGTTGGAGGAGGTTACAGAGATAGGGAGGGGTGTAGTGGCTGGAGGGGATTACATATATAGGAAGGGTTGTAGGGGCCGGAGGAGGTTACAGAGATAGGGAGGGGTGTAGGGGCTGGAGTAGGTTACAGAGATAAGGAGGGTTGAAGGTGTTGGAGGGGATGACAGTGAGAGTGTGGGATGTAGGGGCTGGAGAAGGTTACAGAGATAGGGAGGGGTGTACGGGCTGGAGGACGTTACAGAGTTAGGGAGGGCTGTTGGGGCTGGAGGAGGATACAGAGAAATGGAGTGGTGTGGGGGTTGGAGGAGGTTACAGAGATAGGGAGGGTTGTAGGGGCTGGAGGAGGTTACAGAGATAGGGAGGGGTGTTGGGGCTGGAGGAGGTTACAGAGATAGGGTGGGGTGTACGGCTTGGAGGAGGTTACAGAGATAGGGAGGGGTGTAGGGGCTGGAGGAGGTTACAGAGATAGGGAGGGGAGTACGGGCTGGAGGAGGTTACAGAGATAGGGAGGGGTGTAGGTGCTGGAGGAGGTTACTGAGTTAGGGAGGGGTATAGGGGCTGGAGGAGGGTACAGAGATAGGGAGGGGTGTAGTGGCTGGAGGAGGTTACAGAGATAGGGAGGGGTGTAGGGGCTGGAGGAGGTTACAGAGATAGGGAGGGGTGTAGGGGCTGGAGGAGGTTACAGAGATAGGGAGGGTTGAAGGGGCTGGATGGGGTTACAGAGATAGGGAGGGGTGTAGGGGCTGGAGGAGATTACAGAGATAGGGAGGGTTGAAGGGGCTGGAGGAGGTTACAGAGATGGGGGGGGTGTAGGGGCTGGAGGAGATTACAGAGATAGGGAGGGGTGTACGGGCTGGAGGAGGTTACAGAGTTAGGGAGGGCTGTTGGGGCTGGAGGAGGTTACAGAGATAGGGAGGGGGGTGGTACGGGCTGGAGGAGGTTACAAAAATAGGGAGCGGTGTAGGGGTTGGAGGAGGTTACAGGGATCGGGACGGGTTGTAGAGGCTGGAGGAGGTTACAGAGATAGGGAGGGTTGTAGGGGCTGGAGGAGGTTACAGAGATAGCGAGGGGTGTTGGGGCTGGAGGAGGTTACAGAGATAGAGAGGGGTGTACGGGCTGGAGGAGGTTACACAGATAGGGAGGAGTCTAGGGGCTGGAGGAGGTTACAGAGATAGCGAGCCGTGTAGGGGCTGGAGGAGGTTACGTAGATAGGCAGGGGTTTAGGGGCTGGAGGAGGTTACAGAGCAAGGGACCGGTGTAGGGGTTGTAGGAGGTTACACAGATAGGGAGCGTTGTAGGGGTTGGAGGAGGTTACAGAGATAGGTAGTGGTGTAGCGCCTGGAGGAGGTTACAGAGATAGGGAGGGTGTACGGGGCTGGAGGAGGTTACAGAGAGAGGGAGGGGTGTAGGGGCTGGAGGAGGTTTTATAAGATAGGGAGGGGTGTAGTGGCTGGAGGAGCTTACAGAGATAGGGAGGGGGGGTCCGGGCTGGAGGAGGTTACAGAGATAGGGAGGGGTGTAGGGGCTGGAGGAGGTTACAGAGATAGGGAGGGGTGTAGGGGCTGGTGGAGATTACAGAGATAGGGAGGGGTGTAGGGGCTGGAGAGGTTACAGAGATAGGAGGGGATGTAGGCTGAGGCGGTTACAGAGGATAGGGAGGTGTGTAGGGGCTGGAGAGGTTACAGAGATAGGGAGGGTTGTAGGGCTGGAGGAGTTACAGAGATAGAGGGTGTAGGGGCTGGAGGATGTAACAGAGAAAGGGAGGGGTGTAGGGCTGGAGGAGGTTACTGAGATAGGGAAGGTTGTAGGGCTGCAGAGGTTACAGAGATAGGGAGGGGTGTAGGGGCTGAGGAGGTTACAGAGAGGGAGGGGTGTAGGGCTGGAGGAGGTTACAGAGATCGGGAGGG